>NW_028317937.1:961250-1112500 GCF_062004578.1 Staurois parvus
AAATCCTTTGACATTAGGCATTTGCAGTTTGCTTCGCTCTGAATTGAAATTCAGTCAAATTTTTCATTATTTGGAGATTGTAAGCGTGTTTTTGAATAACAATAGTAACGAAACTGAAATAATGAAACAAAATTCGGACTAAATTCGGATTTGAATCGAATTTGACTCAAATTTGAATCTGAAAAGAATTGAATAGAATTGAAAAAACTAATAATAGAATAAAATAAAAAAAAAAAAGAATATAACTGTCTTCCGAAATTTTAATTTTGACTAGAATAAATTTGAATTAAAATAGAATAGAAAAAAAAATAGAATAGAATAAAAGAGAAATAATATAACTGTCTTCCAAAATTCGGATTTCAAATGGAATACATTTAAATTCAAATAGAATAGAATAGATTGGAATAGAATAGAAAATAATAGAATTCAATAGAATATAATAAAATAGCAAGAATATAACCATCTTCCTTAATTTGAATTTCGAATAGAATAAATTTGAATTCAAATAGATTAGAATGGAAAAGAATATAATGGAAAATAATAGAAAATAAGAGAATAGAATAACAATAAAATAGAATAGAATAAAATAGAAAGAGTATAACTGTCTTTCGAATAGAATACATTTGAATTCAAATGCCAATTCCCCCACTGTCAATGGATGCGGCAATTAATTCTCTAGTAAAAAACAATGGTCCACTAAGCCCCAATCAAAAAGTAACTAAAAATGGAAGAAAAGCCTGACTACAACTTTTCTTAATAATATTCCCTCCCCACTTCTCCTACTTATCCTGCAAAAATAGATGTGTGTACTTGCAAAATTTTAGTCTGCTCAGGTCTGGTCACGTGATGCTACAGTTCCCTGTTCCCTTTGTCACTAGGCAGCTTCTGCAGAGGAGAGGAGTACTGACCATGGCTGGGCTATGGAAGCCTATGGGTGACATCACGGCTCCTGGACTTTACAGACTCCCCACCCTCAGTACAGACCCCCTCCCTCAGTATAGATCCACCCTTCACTAAGTACAGACCCCCCTCCCTTAGTATAGACCCCTCCCCTTCCTCAGTACAGACCCCCTCCCTCAGTATAGATCCGCCCTTCACTAAGTACAGACCCCCTCCCTCAGTACAGACCCCCTCCCTCAGTATAGATCCGCCCTCCACTAAGTACAGACCCCCCTCCCTTAGTATAGACCCCTCCCCTTCCTCAGTACAGACCCCCTCCCTCAGTATAGATCCGCCCTCCACTAAGTACAGACCCCCCTCCCTTAGTATAGACCCCTCCCCTTCCTCAGTACAGACACCCCTCTCTCCATTTGTGCTAGCAGGAAGGTAGGTGGGTCGGATATGTGCTGGGGAGCTCTTTGGTAGTGGAGAGGGCTTGTACTCTTGTGGGGAGGGGCAGATTTTAAATCCAACCCCCACTTCTAGCGAAGGTCCTCTTCCCTTTCAAAGTACCCCCATCACAGATCCTCTTAACCTTCCACCCCCCATAATCACTCCCCCATCATTTTTAAATTGCTCCCCTTCCTGATCAGTCTGTCTCCCTCCTCTTTCCATCTACAATGTAATAATCTTGGTACAAACAAACCTCAGATCAATGCAAGACATGTGCAGCAGTGTTCCTCCTCCTGTACATGTAAGCTCTGCTGTGTGACAGGGAGACAGCAGGCGAGAGATGCAGATCAGTCACTGGGGTGGTGTCCCGGCCAAGAGGTGTCACCCCTCTGGTAGGTGTCACCCGGGTGCGGTCCGTAGCCCCATAGCAATGTTACTGGTGAATTGGACTGATTTGGATTTTTTTTTCACAAACTTGCACAAAGTTAATTTTGAGTTTAATTCACATTTATATCGGAGCACTGTTAATGTATACAAGTGAGTAATTTGATTCACTGAATTTATTTATGATATTGAGTATCATGTTTTGAATATTTATAAGCACGTATTCATACACAATTTCATAATGCTTCAGTCATTTTGTGTTTGCAGTTCAGATTTTTTAGGTCTGAGCATGAATTTGCTTTGCCACATTCAACAGCTTTGAAATGAGAATTTTATAGGCATTGGTTCTTTCAGTTTTACCTCTGTAGTAATGTGCGATTTATGAGCATTGGCCCTTAGCGTACCCTATTGGGGAAATCTATAACTACACTTTTTTTGGTATGTCAAGCTGGAGATTTATATTATTATTATCATTATTATTATTATTGTCTCGTGTGATTTTCACAGAAACAGCAGTGGGTTATTTACATGCTCAACATAATTAGGAGTTTTTCTAAAAGAAACATTTCAGCTGTTCCAATTGTGGAGTGATTTGTTCTGCAAGGAAACTTTAGGAATCCCAGCTAAAAATAAATAAAAAAGGCCGAGTTATGGCTTAATTATAGCAATTTACTAGTTGCTACAACATAATATGGCTTAGTCTTTCCCTCCTCTCACTGGTATGCAGTCACACTTGAATACATCTGTCACATCCTATAGAAATAAACAATGCTTTTACACAGAGATAGTCTGTATTTCCTGCAAAAGGCAAGCGATAAATGAAAAAAAAAAAGGAAACAGACAGGCTTTAATGTTGCCAAGGAGACATGCAGAAAATAATACATGCAATGAAGTGCAAAAGTATTAATCATTTTAATGAGTAGTCTTCTTGAGGGTCGCTTGTTAAAAATAGGAAGCTTAGGAAGTGCTAAGAGTGGTATTCTTTATAATCTGCAAAAAGTCTACTCTTTACAGGCTTTACACATGCAAAGCATTACTAAATTGCCTGCTGAACCACTCAGTTTTTATTGTATTGTTTATGACGTTATCATTTTTCAATATATATATCTAATAATAAATGCAATCCAACAGTATTTATTGGTGGTATTAGTCCCTTTTAGGAATCCAACAGCTAATTTTATTTTCCTTTTTTTTTTTTTTAAAGAACAGTGGTTTTGGGTTAATTTTATTTCATGTTTTAAACTGTATGTATTGTCAATGAATGATGTAGCATTAAAGTGTTACTAAACAGACAGCAGTATAATCAGTCTGTATATGCAGTAAAGCATGCTTGCTATACTCACTGTGGAACCTAAGGGGTTAATTCTCTGCATTGTGTAAAAAGACTGTTTGATCCTGTCTTCTCTGATCCTCCCCTTCTTCTATTGTCCCCAATCCATCTGCTGACAGCACTGAACTCTAGGAGTCACTCTGCACATACTCAGTTTAGTGTGTATTGCTAAAGAGTTATTTTTTTCTTGGGAGGGTGCATGTGATCAGCACTGTCCAGACAGGGGGTCAGGGGTCATGCTGCCTCATAGGATAGTCAGAGCAGAATGAAAACTCCTCCTACAAGCTTTAACCATTACTCAGCTGGACACTGACAGAAGTCAGAAGACTGCTCTAAAATAATTGCATTTCCATGTTCTGTGTACTGTGGGAGACCAGATATAGTGAATGCAGGCTCCTGGGTTTAGTAACACTTTAACCGCTTCCCAACCACACTATAGCCGAAAGACCGCTACAGCGCGGTTGTCCAGTTCTGGGAGGGCGTTCATGGACGTTTTCCCAGAATCCGCCCCCAGCAGTGCGCACGCGGTGCTGTAAGTAAATGATCGCTGTGTCCTATGCAGGTAGCTGATCGCGTGATAAGATAAAAGGCCAATCACAGTGGCCTTTTACCACGTGATCAGGTGTGTCCAATGACACAGCAGATCACAATGTAAGTACAGTTTCCGGTAATCAGCTGCACTTTCCTCATTCTGTCACAGCATGAGGAAAGTACTGCCGATAACTGGCAAATGTGACAGGGGAGATCTGCACTAATAAATAGGGCACTGGTTATCAGTGCCCTGGTTATCAGTACTGCCCATCAGTGCTCCCCATCAGTGCCACCCGTCAGTGCCCAGCAGTGTCTCCCATCAGTGCTGCCCATCAGTGCCGCCCGTCAGTGCCCAACAGTACTGCCCGTCAGTGCCCTTTGTCAGTGCTATGAGTCAGTGCCGCCTGTCAGTGCTGCCTATCAGTTCCCATCAGTACTGCCTATCAGTGCTGCCTATCAGTGCCCATCATTGCCACATATCACTGCATCATCAGTGCCTCCTCATCAATGCCCACCAGGGCCGCCTCATCAGTGCTACTTATCAGTGTGCCTCATCAGTGCCACCAATCAGTGCCCATTAGTGCTGCCTATCAGAGCAGCCTCATCAACAAACATCAGTGAAGTAAAATTGTATAATAGAAACAAAGAAAACCTTTTTTTTTTTAAATTTTTTGCTCTTTTTTAATTTACAGTGCAAAAAAAATAAAAACCCCAGTGGCGATTAAATACCACCAAAAGAAAGCTCTATTTGTGTGAAAAAATGATAAAAATTTAATATGGGTACAATGTTGCATGACCGCGCAATTGTCATTCAAAGTGCAACAGCACTGAATGCTGAAAATTGGCCAGGGCAGGAAGGGAGTAGCAGTGTCCAGTAGGCTAGTGGTTAAACTAATGTAGCACTGACCCACTGCACACAACAGTGTAATGTGAGTTCCCCGCAAGCTGTACCCATTTGGCTTTACCTGGTAACAGAAAACCTATGACTGGGTTACGGTGATTGTCAGTATGATTCCAGGATTTTGTCATTTTTCAGTGGTGGCTGATTTTCTTTTTCTCTAGCAATGTACACTGGAAACTGTCATATAGGCCCAGCAATTGTGGCTCAATGAAAAAGCTAGATCACTATTTTAAGTTTTTCCTCCTGGAAGCTGCATTTTGGCAGAAAAAACACTTGATGCTTCTAAATCCGTTTAGCGTGTTTTGGCACATTTAGCCATGTCAAGCGCTTCAGCGTTAATCAGGGGCGGACTGACAACTCATGGGGCCCCTGGGCAATAGGGGATCATGGGGCCCCTGTGTCCTTGCCCAAACTCAAAAAAGCCTATGAAAAAGGTACCAGGGGCATCTCATGGGGCCCCCTACTGACCCCGGGCCCTCGGGCACTGCCCGAGTTTCCAAATGGTCAGTCCGCCCCTGGCGTTAATTCATTTAATTGGCCAGAATATTAATTTATGCTGGCCGTTGAAATTAAATATTGCTCAAACCCTATACGTGCCTAGAGTTAATGTGCGTTTACACGTGTCAGGTGTTTTTCTGCCAAAACACCACGGCTCCTGGAGCACTGGCAATAGGGTTTTATTCTGCTTCTAAGCCCTGGTTCACACTGGTGTGACTTGTCTTGTGATTTTACAGTTTCAAATCACATGACAAGTCACACCCTATTGTCAGCAAAGGGACCTTCCAAACTGGTGCAACTCTGACATTTCAGTGCCACACCAATTTGAAAAAAGGTTCCTGCACAATTTTTTGCAATTTCAGGTGCAACTTGCGTAGACACCTGTGCATGAAGTCACACAGATATCATCCAAGTCACACCTGAAATCACACTGACATGCGTCTTCAAGTGAAGTTGCACGATTTCAAAGTCGGATCCAGTGTGAACCAGGGATAAAAGCTAATCTGAAAGCTTATATGTGCATGGACACATAGGCAAACATGCAAGAGGGTTTAGAGGCAGGAAAGACAAGAAAATACCAGATGCCCCTAGGAGGCCTGACTTAAAAAAAAAGACAAAACAAAAGCATTCTTTAAGACTAGGTTTACACTAATGCAGCTTTACAGGCCGCATTTGCATGGGTACAGCAGCCCATTCATTTGATGGGCCGCAGTGCCTGCTTTTCACACAGGGAAAAATGTTCCTGCAGCATTTTTAAAACGCAGCAGCCGGGGAATCACATGGTGCTTTTGTACCATGCGATTTCCCTGCAGTTCCTGCACCCACGATGTGCTGCATTTTAGATGCGTGGGGGTGTCATTAAGAATTACAGTTTCTAACCACTTGCCTACAGGGCACTTATACCCCCTTCCTGCCCAGACCAATTATCAGCTTTCAGGGGCTCTCATACTTTGACTGACAATTACAGTCATGCAAAACTGTACCCATAAGAAATTTTTGTCCATTTTTTTCACACAAATAGAGTTTTCTTTTGGTGGTATTTGGACAGCACTGTGTTTTTTATTTTTTGTGCTATAAATTAAAAAATACCACAAAATTTGAAACCCCACACACACACACACACATTTTTCTTTGTCTCTGTTGTAAAATTTAGTAATTTTTCTTCATACATTTTGGACAACATTTATAATGCTACATTTCTTAAAAATAACCTAAATCTGTCTATATTATTTGGTCTGTGGGAAAGTTATAGAGTCTACAAGCTATGGTACCAATCATTGAAAAATGATGACACTAACAGGCTAGGACAGTACAAATACCCCCCAAATGACCCCTTTTTGGGCATAGTGAGTTTTTTTAAGTAATGTTTTCCCCACAGTTCAATTGAAAATGAAGATTTAAAAATGATGACACTAACAGGCCAGGACAGTACAAATACCCCCCAAATTACCCCTTTTTGGGCATAGTGAGTTTTTTGAAGTTGTAATTTTTTTCCCACATTTCTATTGAAAATGAAGATTTTTTTATTCCACAAAATTGTCATATTAACAAGTTATTTCTCTCACACGATATGTATACTTGCAACTACATCCCAAAACACATTCTGCAACTGCTCCTGGGTATGGGGATACCACTTGTGTGAGACTTTTTCACAGCCCAGCCACATAGAGAGGCCGAACATGCAAGGAGCACCGTCGGGTGTCCTAGGGGTATAAATTACAACTTTAATTTCCTGACTACCTATTACACTTTTGAAGGCCATGGAGCACCAGGACAATGGAATTACCCACAAAATGGCCCCATTTTGAGAAGCAAACACCCCAATGTTCCAAAAACAACCTCCTGCGCTTAAATGGAATCCTATCCTTCAAAAGCTGCCGACACCAAACTTATACCCAAGTAAGTGAATGATCAATTAAAATAAATAGTGTAGCGCTAATAATACTAACAAATTACGTGTTAAAATGCACAAACTCTATATACATCCCCTACATATATATATCCAAGGTGATAAATCAATACATAAGTAATAAAATAGTTGTGTCATACGTGAATTCCCTCACGGGGAATATTTAGTGAAAAAAGTGACAAACACACTCCTATTTGCACATTGTGAAACAATATGTATACTGGTGCACAAAATTAGTGAACAAATAATCAATTCAAAAAGTCCAAAATGATATAATAATAGTAATACGATAATTTGTGATGATCCTCACACTTCACTCTTCATGCAAGAATATATAATGTGCCGTATACGTGGTACACACGTGCCAATCCTTTGCCAGCCAAAATACCCCCTCACCTCCTTCATTAGACCCCACAGGGTCAACACGCTTTGAGGATCAAGTGATCCTGTCAGAATGGGTCCCTCTCAGGCTTTCCCCTCACGTCTCCAGCCTCCAACAGACTAACAGCCAGCTCCTCACAGGATCATGATAAGACACAAACAGAGACCCTCCATAGTGCAACCGGTTTTTATTGCATCAAATTTAAAACAACAATAAGTATTACACTCACATTTGCCCACGAGTTTTCCAGCTTTTTACCACATGCTATGGGTGTACTGCATGGGTGTACTCAACAGGGTGATCCAATATGGCCCCCACGCCGGAAATGATGTCACCGGAAGCTCCTCCCCACGTACCGACGCGTTGCGCCACGCCCACCTCGTGACTTCACCCATAGCATGTGGTAAAAAGCTGGAAAACTCGTAATGGCGGCAATCAGTGACTTATAGCGGCATTCTGACACTGGGGGGGAACTGACTTGATGTCACTGACATCCAGACACTATACTGACAGCACTGACACTGCACTAATGGCACTGGGCAGGAAGGGGTTAACATGTGGGGTGATCAAAGGGTTAACAGTGTGCTGTTTTACTGTGTGCTGTGTGTGTGCTTTCAACTGTAATCTGAACAGTGCGCAGGAGCTGACAGGGGAGATAACTGTATTGTTTACAGCTCTCTCCCTCCGTTGATAATTCTCCTCGATCACTGAGTGCCGGAGAGTAAGCGCCCTCCACCCGGAAATGTAAAATCACATGTATATATAAATATATATGTATATGTGATTTGGGCAACCGTGCTGCCCTGTAGCAGCTTAACGGGAGGGGCTGCCACCGGAGCATCTGCCAATCAGGAAGAGTGAGCAGAGGCAGCCCCAAAGTTGGCCAATCCAGGATGAGGGGCGGAGCCAAGCCACCTTTTCCGGGTGCAGCTGAGAGCCACATGTGAGGAGCAGTTACATGGCGGAAGAAGGTGTGCTTGCCGGAGCTGCCGAGAAAGGTGGCGAATTTCCAGCTCGGCTGACCGACACCGGAGTGCTATTGATCCCCAGCGGGAGTCTGGCCCTATCCAGTGAGAAAACGGAGATCACTTGGGACTGGTATGTGACGGATGCCAGTGTGTGACCGTGAAGCTGCATGCATGGGGTCGGTGTGGCCACTGTGGAGAGATGTTGCTAGAGTGGGTGAAGACTGACTGCCAGCCCAAACTGCTGCAAGTGGACTGGGAGACAGGGTACAGCGCAGAAGTGCCGCTTGCTCCAGCTGTTCGTTCAGCTCCCAGGGAAGATCTTGATGCGAGGCAAAGACTTCTGGGCGCGAGGACCAGGGGTGCATACCCTGCTCTACCATCTGCCAGACCAGGGAGACCAGTGTCGTCTCTGTGCGGGACATCTACCCAGCTCAGACTGAACAACTACGGGCCCCTTCCGCAGCCATTCCCATTAGCTACCCGTGAGTGGAAGCCCCTGTTCCTGCAGAGCGCAGAGGCTCATGTCTTCAGGCTCTTCAGGAGACGAAGGGCTGGGGCTCATTGACACAGGGTCACCTAACTTTCAGCATCACTATGGATCCTTGGAAGAAGGGACTGGCGACTGGGGGTCAGCAAAGGAAGCTGAGTGGGCTTACGAAGTTGCTGAGGAGGGGGAGGAAGATGCTATTCTCACCCAGTGTGTGCGAGAAACTTGGGCTTCTGCAAAGCATATGTCAACAGGAGGCCTGGTCTGTTTCCTCCTAGAAATTATGCTCAGGCTTGAGCAGAGAATGAGGCCTACAGTATTCTCATCACAAAGGGGGCACTCCATATGCTGCACCAAAAAGAGGTGCTAGGCAGAAGCTGCCCAAATTCTCTCTCTCCCAGCACATTGTACAGCGGAAAATAACTTTGGAATATGGGTATGGTTACCTCTATGCACCAAGGAAGGTGATGGAGGAAATTGAGTCCAAGAGAATTTCCCAGTGTGAGGAAGCGGTATGGGATTTCATGTACATACCCAAGCCCTTCCACAACAGATCAAAACCCCTGTTATGGGAGGAATTCCTCTCTGTCAAGGAGAACTGGAGCCTAGGAAGGTCCATCTTCATTGACAAAGTAGTGATTATGAAAGCCAGACAGCAAAGTCAAGAGTGGGATAACAGTATCTGGGGTCCTGATGGATGGACAGTCCAGATACCACACCCTAATTTAATACTGCTGAAGAGGTCCTTTGTTCTTGATGGGACCTGTAGCTGAAAAAAAAAAGTATTCCAAATATTGTGTCTGGGACTCCTGACTGAAGTTTACAGTTCATGTTCTTACTAGAAGGCAAACCCTCTATTCCATAATACTCCTTTCCCTTCTATCCTTGCAAATTGAAGAGGGATGCATCTGGGGATTCTAGCTATCTTCAGGAGAAAAGGACTTCCAGTATGAGGACTTCTCCTATCCAACACCCAGGGCTACAACCTGGTGGTTGTAAACCCCTGATGCTCAAATAACTCTTTGTTTTTCCTCCAGCCAGAGCCATGTGGGTTGCTGTTGCAGTGAAAGGACAGCTGCTCACTTCTGTTCTACTCAGGTGCAGGAGGAAAGACTTCCTATTGAATGCTCTCCAGTTGTTTCAAGCTCAAGTGTTAAAGGAACTGCAACTTGAAGAGGTATCATAAACCTTTTCAACAATCTTTCCCCAAAACGCAAATTCTTTACCCCAAATTTCCAAAATAAAAAAAAATAAAAAAAAAAAAAAAATTTCACAATACAAAGTCCTCAAAATGTCCACACTATTCAATGTTCCAGATGTGATAAGTATTCAATTCGCCACTTCAATTCCAAGATACCTAAAAAAAATTTAAACTCAATATAGTGCATTATCTTTCAAATAATATAATAATCAGTGATGTCATGCACAACCACTCGTGAAAAAAAAAAAGGATAAAAAATTAATAAATAAATAAAACAAAAATTAAAACAAAAATTATAAATATATCCCAAATTATACAATATTGTGAACCATGTGTATGAGGTGAACACACCTATATACCCCACACGTGAGGTTGATAAAATTCACAACAATTCAACTTGTGATATAGTGAATTAATCACTCCAACAGGTGAAATCACAGCAAATCCAAGCATACAACTAGTGATAAGGTGCACTAGTCCAAATTGGTGCCACCACTCTGCTAGGATAATATACTATTACCCTCTTGCAGCTTGCACAGGCGTTTCAAATAATCCTGAATGCTAGATAGCTTTCCTCTATCGGGAATGCGCAGTGGAATCCTCCCCACTCCTCACAGGGCAGAGAAGAGAAGACTCAGTGGAGAGAATGAATGAAAATTCAAAATGTAATATCTGCTTACATATAAAAAGGGTAAACCGTCCATCCTATTGCAAGAAACCACATCAAAGATGGCCGCGCTGCTCCTTCCGATTTTGCGTCTGACGTCACATCACTGACGCGTTTCCTCACCTCCGACTAATTCTCGACGGAAACTTGAAGAGGTAACTCCCTAGTTCTAAAACCCTTCCTTTACCTTCCCTTGACAAGGGGGAGGGGTACTTTTCCTTCCTGTGACAAGGGGGAGGGGTACTTTGGCTCATGCCTGGACATGCCATGCTAAAGTAAGTTTGGGTGTCAGGAATGGACTGGCCAGCAATAGTGGGACTCACCTGCCTTATGAGCTGCAGTACCAGGGCTGGCCAGCGGGTGCTCCAAGCAATCAGAGACTCAACCTTGCAGCCAGTCAAACACCTGGAACTGATTATACTGGTGTATTTAAGGGATGGCCAGACCTGCAGACTCTGCCTTGGTGTGTGTTTCTCCTGGGCCCTGTATCCTGTTCCTGCTCCCTGTTCCTGTTCCTGTTCCCTGTTCCTGTTCCTGTCTGATTCGTTGCTGACCCTGCTCTGATTCCTGGCTTTGTCTGACCATTCTCCTGCTCCTGATCCCTGGCTTGTCTGACCATTCTCCTCTGCCTGACCCTCTGTACCACGCTGCCCGCTACCTGCTGAACCTGGCTTGTGACCCCGACCATTCTCCGCTTGCTCCCCCTGTACCTACCTGCCCGATTGATATTGACCCGGCCTGCCTCACGACGCTTGCATTGTATGTACTGTCATCTGTGGGTGGTTGGTTTGGTTTGTTTGCACTGTGTTATGTTTTAGTATTGCACTGCGTTTATGTTTGTATTGTTAGTGTTAATAAATTATATTGTTTATAACATATCTGAAGTCTGCGTTTCCCTGCGTCAGTCACGCACCTCTGGTCATACCCGGGAGCCCTGACATTGGGTGAGTTATTGCTGTGATGTCGAGCAATGGCTTGCCATAAGAAGAAATTGTGCCCAAAGGAAAATAAATCTTTGTGAAGTCCTGCATCTTCGTCTAGCAAACTGAGCTGTTGCCCAGTGTAGGGGGCAGCCCTTGTTCTTCTTTAGGAGATGTCTCTTGAGCTGTTGTCTTAGAGGCCAGGTGATGGCTCATCAGCAGATACTCCTATAGAAAGTCTCTTCCAAACAGCAAGGGAAAGATCCCTTGCCAAGTTCTTCATTTGAAAGGACACTTTGTGAAGATTCTTGCTATGGACACATTGCAAAGATCTTTGCTGTGAAGTTATTGTGCCCAGTGGGGGGAGGATCCCTTGCTTAGTTTACTGCACTGTGTGGGTGGTTATTCCTGGTACTGCAAGAAAAGGTGTTTTGCATGCAGGGAGACCTCAGCTCCCAATTCACCTGTGTGAGAACCATGGGCTTTGGTCAGCAGAGCCTTGGCCTCAATTTTGAAAAAATAACTTTAAAGTAAATGAGTCTATTTTTCAAAGACATGCCTAGATAGTTAAGATTAATTAGGATGTCTACTTCTGTTTTCTTTCAGGGATCTGAGAGACAGCGTGTCCAGAGTTGCCCTTAGGGGGCCATCATTGCAACTGTCTGCTACGAGAATGTTAGAACACATTTGGTAGTTGAATTCTTGGTGGGATGATCACCTTTTAGTGAGAGAATGTTCCCACACTTAATCTGTAGAATAGGATGTGTAATGTGTGCATATCTGTTTTCTTTTCTTTTCCTGCAGGACTGCAAGAAACTACTCAGCCTCGGCTGAGGCTCTTCACTGTAACATACTGTACACAGCTGATACTGTCTAAAATGTATTAGGTAGTTTAGGGTACAGTTAGGTATGTGTTTACTTCACCCCACATTACTTTCACTTTTGGCGGTGGGATGCACATAAAAGCTGCACTTGGTAGGGCTCTACCTAAAGAATCTGTGGACATGTTTGAACCTGTGTATATACTTGCACAGCAGATACTTTATTTTTGCACTGCTAATTTATTAGCCCTTATTGGGTTTGTACATATGTTACTTCCCTTTTTCCCCCTCCAAGTTTATGGGATACTCTGCTTAGATTTTTGAACAAACATTTTTGTAGGGGCAGCTGCCCAGGCCAGTGAGGACATGGCCTATTTTGGCGGGGGGTGGGTGTAGCACCCTCCTAGTTGGGTGCTAGGATGTGTATAGTTAGGTTTCTCTGATTACCAAAGAGGCTGTCAGGTAAATTCAGTGTGGTATTCTGTTTAACAGAATGCTGTGATTGATTAGTTAGGTCTGCTCATGCTGCTCTGGTGTTGTTGTAGTTTTTCTGAGTTCTCCCCACCTTCAGGAAGTTATGAGAGCCTTCCAGAACATGGGAAGGGGCTAGGCAAATGAACAACATGAATATAGATACAGCCCTGGCCAATTGCAGGGAAGAGCACATGGGTTCAGGGTCTTTCCTAGGAGTGGACTGCACCAGCCAGGCTGGAGGCAGGCTGCCTTGCCTGGCAACTGCTGCCATGTAGTGTCAGATGGGTCAACCTGAGGGCCTGAAGTTAGAGTGACCCCGGTTCTTCAGTAAGCTGACTGAAGGGGTTGTCCGCCGAACCTCTGTCTGGTATTACTGGAGGCTTTCGCCTGCACGATTGGAAGGAAGCAACCATTCTGTCCTTGAGCTTTCTGAGTATTGACATTGAGGAATTTGGGAACACTGTGTTCTTGTTACCTCCCCTGGCGTTTGATAGTCAGCATAGGTCTGGAAAAAGACGCTGGCTAGTGTTCCAAAGAGTATTGTCCAAATGCTACTACTGCAAAGGACTTTACCTAGCAAAATTACCTTTGTGCTGTTGCAGTCTGTCGTAACTTGCTTATTAGTTGAGGAGCTCAGCCCTGTAACTACTACTTCTGCTAAAGGGACTTTGCTCACTCCTAAACTGTTTGCTGCTATATGTGACAAAGGGAAGTCTGCTATCTACAGTCAGTCAAGACTTCTACAGTGTTCAACTAAGAGATCAGCTAGATGTCCTCAATGTGAACAGTTCTGAATTGGAGTATCCTACAACATTCCCCATCCCTATCTCCAGTTCTACAATAAACTCCATAAACAAAACATCCCCTAGACTGGTTGAAGACAACAAGCTGAAGAGTGTGTGAGTGTATTTGACTGTTTGAAATGCACTGCACCTGGCTGCGGGCAAAAGAAAGGGGAAACCGGGGCAACGATCAAGTGGCTCTTGCAGGGGTAGCTCTACACTATTTTCATGAAATCATCTCTTCCTGCATTTTTCTGTCTTCTTGTAACATTCTCCATAAGCTCCCAATCCTCTCCTTTTCCGCTCACTTTGGTTTATTTGGAATGAGCAATGCACGTCAGTTGAGGTCGTGTTCACTGCTCATCCCGTAGTCCATCTCTGGGTGAGCAAGAGAGGGTGGCTATGTTCCTACATACAGTGTGACCCTCTAACAGGAAGTCGAATGGCAGCAAGAAAAAAAAAATGAATTTGGAGATTTGGAAGAGGCTGAGAGCAATAGAAGGGAGTTTTTTTGAGTTAAGAGCACATACTTCAACAGAAAGTTTTTAAACCAGAGTTTAGTATCACTTTAAATTGGGCTCATTCCATTGCCTGAGCAACAGTTAGTGTTTTTGATGCCAGGTCCTCCAGTGTTTCCCAGTGCCCCTGTGTATCCAAAAAGACTCTGAGTGACCCCCAAGATTTCTAGTGTCAATAACTTTCCAAGAAGACTGTGAGTGTCCCCCTAGATTCTTAGGGGTTTATTTACTAAAGCTGGAGAGTGCAAAATCAGACTCACTTCCACACAGAAACCAATCAGCGTCCAGCTTTTATTGCCAAAGCCTAACTGAACATGCTAAGGGTAGAAGCTGATTGGTTTCTATGCAGAGGTAAGCCTGATTTCTGAGAATTTACAACTGATCCCAAGACTTCTAGTGTCCCTGACCTTCCGAGTGACCCCAAGATTTCCAGTTTTCCTGTAGCCGAATCCTCTTTGTATTCTGTAATTTTTAAAGTGTCATCCAGAGCCTTCCAGTATAATACAGTTGTGTTCAAAATAATAGCAGTCCAACATCCCTAACCAGATCATTCACTGTTTTTGGTATAAATTATATTTCTAAATGGCAAATAATTTACTAATAGGTGTAGTAGAGTAATAGAAAACCAACAGACCCAACAATCATGACATGCGTTCTGCTGATTCTGTGTAATTGGTTCATTAATTGAAAGGAGCGCATTCAAAATATTAGAGGTTTAGAGGTCATTCAATCTGTGAAAAAACAGGTGTCAAACAGGTGGACCTTACTTAAGGACGAAGGCAGCAAATGTTGTACATGCTGGTTACAGTGAATTTCTCTCTGAAAATCTGAGTAAAATGGGTCTTTCCAGACATTGTTCAGAAGAACAGCGTACCTTGATGAAAAAGTTGATTGGAGAGGGGAAAACATAAAGAAGTGCAGAAACTAATAGGCTGCTCAGCTAAAATGATCTCAAATGCTTTAAAATGGCAACCAAAACCTGAAAGATGTGGAAGAAAATGGAAAATTACCATTCTAATGTGTCGAAGAATAGCCATAATGGCAAAGACTCAGCCAATGATCAGCTCCAGGAAGATCAAAGTAAGTCTAAGGTTACCTGTGAGTACTGTTACAATTAGAAGATGCCTATGTGAACCCAAGCTATAGGCAAGAAGCCTCCGCAAAGTCCCATTGTTGAAAAAATGGCATGTGCTGAAGAGGTTACAATTTTCCAAAGAATACATGGACTGGCCTATAGAAAAATGGCGCAACATTTTGCAGACTGATGAAAGCAAGATTGTTCTTTTTGGGTCTAGGGGCCACAGGCAGTTTGTCAGACGACCCCCAAACACTGAATTCAAGCCACAGTATACTGTGAAAACAGTGAAACATGGTGGTGCAAGCATCATGATATTGGGATGTTTCGCATACTGTGGTGTTGGGACTATTCATCACATTGCCAGGGATTATGGATTAGTTAGAATACATTAAAATACTTGAAGAGGTCATGTTGCCTTTTGCCGAGAGCAAATGCCCTTGAAATGGGTGTTTTAACAAGATAACGACCCCAAACACACCAGTAAACGTGCAACATCTTGGTTCCAGACCAACAAGATTAACGTTATGGAGTGGCCAGTCCAATCCCCGGATCTTAATCCAATAGAACACTTGTGGGGTGACATCAAAAATGCTGTTTCTGAGGTAAAACAAAAAAATGCAGAGGAACTGTGGAATGTAGTGCAGTCGTTCTGGTCTGGAATACCTGTTCACAGGTGCCAGAATTTGGTCAACTCCATGCAACACAGATGTACAGCAGTTATCAGAAACATAGTTACATAGTTAATCTGGCAGAAAAAAGACAAAAGTCCATCCAGTTCAACCATTAAAACAAACAAAAAGTTATAATCCTATACCCACAGTTGATCCAGAGGAAGGCAAAAAAACCCCAGCAAAGCATGATCCAATTTGCTCCTGCAGGGAAAAAAACTCCTTCCTGATCCCCCGAAAGGCAATCGGATATTCCTTGGATCAACTTTACCTATAAATGTTAGTATCCAGTTATATTCTGTGTATCTAAGAAAGAATCCAGGCCTTTTTTAAAGCAATCCACTGAGCTGGCCAGAACCAACTCTTGAGGGAGTCTATTCCACATTTTCACAGCTCTTACTGTGAAGAAACCTTTCTGTGTTTGGAGATTAAATTTCTTTTCCTCCAGATGTAAAGAGTACCCCCTTGTCCTCTGTGATGACCTCAGGGTGAATAACTCTGCACCGAGTTCACTATATGAACACTGATGTATTTATACATGTTGATCATATCCCCCCTTAATCTCCTCTTTTCAAGAGAGAGTAAATTCAGTTCCTCTAATCTTTCCTCATAGCTGAGCTCCTCCATGCCTCTTATCAGTTTGGTTGCCCTTCTCTGTACTTTCTCCAGTTCCCCAATGTTCTTTTTGTGAATTGTTGCCCAAAACTGAACTGCATATTCCAGATGAGGTATGGTACAGTGGTTATACAATTAAATATTAGTTCAGTGATTCACAGGAAAGCTAAATCTGCTATTTTTTTGAACAGCCTAATATTCCCTTTTCTTCCCTTTCTGTAAAGTAATAGCAAATTTGAAACATTGTTCTTCATGTTTTCATTTGCAATAGACTGTGCAATGTTCCCAATGATTTTGCATGTATGGAAATAAAAGCTATTATAAGGATTTTGAGCTTTACTCACTTTTTTAAAACACACTGCTATTACTTTGAACACAACTGTATCTGTAACCCTAGTATTCCCTGTGTAATCCAGCCTACCCTCAGTGACTCTGTGTGCTCCTGCCTGCAACCTGCATCTTTGCACCTGTCGTATTCTCTGAGCATTCCAGTGTACTTGTGCCTCTATTTCCCTTGTGAAACTTTGCCAGCTTTTGGCCTTCTGGTACTCTGTGATCCTCTGTGAGTAAGAACCTGCCTTTTGTTATTGGCACCATGTTTTCAATCTGCTTCAGTGTCTTTTTGTATATTCCTACCCTGTTTCCTGCACTATGTCCTTATGCATGTCTGCCTGCTCCTAGTAATTCCTTTTTTGCATTACTACTCACTCCTAGTGATCCTGTGTGTAGGCAGGTGCAGTTAGCTAGTTTGCCACTAGGTGGATCTATAGCAAAATAGTGTCTGTTTACAGCAGACAGTGTCATCAGGTGCTGGACCCATTTTAGGTGGAGCTCTTCTGCAGTGATGTCATAGGGGAGGTAGCATGCACATATGAGCCAGGTTGAGAGGAGTCCTAGATGCATTTGGGGCATGGGAGCCAAGTGCTCCACATCTGCACAGATGGCCTGGAGGCCCTGTACAAGGCAGGATGCCAGAGAGGAGTAGACCTGCACCACTGAGAGCCAACTGTAGCCTTTCTGACCCTTATGGAGTGGGGGCTAAGGTGGACTGCAAAAAAGTATTTTATGCCAGGCGAAGCCTTGAGTGAGGCTATTCCCTCAGAGGATCCTGGGAGAGGTGTACCTATGAAGAAGGTGTCTACAGAGAGCTCAGTTCTGTGAGTACTAATGACCCCTGGTGGAAGAAAGAGATTGTTAGAGGAAGACAGCTGATTAAAGTGCTGCATATGCTTTCACTTGTGACTACTGCAGCCCATCCACTAAATGTGATTGTCAACTGACTCTAGAATGTATGCCAATGTGATGTAACTGTTATGCCATTCCCTGAATTCCATGTACACATTTGTGTGGACATTATTTCA
The DNA here is from genome assembly GCF_062004578.1 of Staurois parvus. Lineage (NCBI taxonomy): Eukaryota > Metazoa > Chordata > Amphibia > Anura > Ranidae > Staurois > Staurois parvus. The sequence goes on from NW_028317937.1 coordinate 979,078, forward strand.
TTGGGATATAAAGGTAAATGGTCGGGAATGTCGTGTGGAGGCCTATGGCATGGAGTGGGGTTCAGTATGGCAGAGGATTCAGCCTCAGAAGAAGGCGCAGTGTTCTAGCAGGACAGGAGTGGGGGTAGGGACTTGTGCTCTTGGCGTCATTACTAGCCAGTAGCAAAGCCCCTCTAACATGTGTACCACTACCCTTTTCCCATGCTTCTGCGTGTTTCCATGCACTCCTGTCAGCCAGTGTTAATTTCATAGACGAAAATATTTTTGTCATAATGTTTGTCAGTGGCATGTTTTCAGTGATGAAAACTATAATGAAAATCAATTCCAATTTTTGTCAAGCTAAAACTAAATGAAAATGAGGGCTGGTTCACATACAGTATATGTAAATTGGATGCATTTTGAACTGCATACAATTTGCATGACATGTGAAAGAACATTGGTTTCTATTGTGCCTGTTCACATATATGCGGGGCACCTGCGATGCAAATTCAGCATGATTTTCTGAGCAGTGGGGTCTGGTTCAGAATTACAGGCTCATTGACTTCTATAGGAACCTTCTGAATTGCACATGTCATCAGTTCTGAACACAGTTTCAGCATGGTTTGGTCTCTAGTCACAGAATTGGCAGCTGTATCAAAATTCCTGTCCTGCGCCACATCTAAACCTGTCCTGAACCTGAACAACTACTTTGTTAATCCACAATGAGGGAGGGACATTTACCCACCTGTTTATGAAACTTGGATTTATTCATAAAGACCTTGTATATCACAACAGCTAAATCTGTGTCTGTTGTGCATGTTCAAACGTTAACACCATAAATAATAACATTTTGTTAGATTTTTACTTCAGCAGTATATAATCAGTTTGGAAATTCTAGAGAAATGTTTAAATAATACATTACAATTTAAATACATCTGGAGGAAAATAAATTGAATCTCCAGACACGGAAAGGTTTCTTCACAGTGAGAGCTGTAAAAATGTGAAATAGACTCCCTCAAGAGTTGGTTCTGGCCAGCTCAGTGGATTGCTTTATAAAAGGCCTGAATTGTTTCTTAGATACACAGAATATAACTGGATACTAACATTTATAGGTAAAGCTGATCCAGTGAATATCCGATTGCCTCTCGGGGGATCAGGAAGGAATTCTTTTCCCCTACAGGAGCAAATTGGATCATGCTTTGCTGGGGTTTTTTTGCCTTCCTCTGGATCAACTGTGGGTTTAGGATTATAACTTTTTTTTTTTTTTTTTTTAATAGTTGAACTGGATGTACTTTTGTCTTTTTTTCAGCCAGACTATGTAACTAAATCCATTAAAATTTACTGAAGATTTTAGTTCATTAAAACACAACTGAAACTAAAACAGTTCAGATGACTAAAATACGACTAAAATTAAAACAGCATTTTAGTCAAAAGATTATAACTAAAACTAAATTGAAATTTGACCTCAAAATTAACACTGCTTCCAGCTGTGGCTATACTACTCACAGCCCCGCAATCCCAGCTCTTCAGTGGTGCAAGGGACTTTTACCTGCTAATCAGCCCTTGGTTCTCAGTAGCTGCCTGCTTGGATGAGTCAGAAGCTGCAACCTGGGAATAGTCTGCAGCACAACCTATCTCCACTTATGATGAATCTTTAATGTGATAGACAGCAAATTTTGTTATTTTTATATATTCAGATATTGAGAGTTTATTAGATTATTCATGATTCTGATTATTTTGTGTAATGACAAGCTGACTATGAGCTAATTTGCTTTTAAATAAGATTTAAATGAATATTGTTAGACTGAGATCCAATATCTAAATGACCCATGGCTGGTTAGTAACACTTTAAATAGTGTTACTAAACCCCGGACCCTGCATTCACTATATCTGGTCTCCCACAGTACACACAACATGGAAATGCTATTTTTTTTTTTGTAAATATAAACTGCTAAAGGGTCAATCCACTAAGAGTTAAATAGCAACTGAAAAAATGTGGTAAAATAACGCATGCAGTAATTTTTTTGCAAATGTGCAATTCACTAAGAATTTTGCTGTAAATAACTCTTGTGGTAAAATATCTGTTTTGCAGTAATTACCACATATTTTCATGCAGTAATTTGTCGCAGTAAGTAGCTGGTTGGTAGCCTCCCTGGTGGTATTCCCAAGTGTAGCTCAGGGTAAAGTTTCAGTACCACAAGTGGTAACTCTGAGCTACACTCGGGAATACCCTGCTGAGCTGCTCCGGGATCTATTCTTCTCTTACCTTGTCCTGCGCTCCCGCTATGTCCCCCCTGCAGCGTCCCCGGTAATGTAATCCGGCGGATGCCGCCATCTGTCATCTGGGTTCCGTTCCCTGCGACGTCGGGACGTACGGGGACAGAACAGCGGGAAATTTGAAAATGACAAAAAGTGACGTTCACTAAAATCACATAGTAAAACATTACTGTATCAAACCATTTCACATACATTTTGTCCCTAGTGCTTTGTCCTGTGCCCTGCCTGCATTTTTACTGTTCTTTCTGCCTGGAAACTGAGAAACGTCCATGGCGTCCAAAAAGCGTCCCTTTATGTCAAAAGCGGTTTTAGACCAGCTAAAGAACAGTAAATTAGAACCACTTGCAGAATTGAGTGATAATGATTCGTGGGGAAATTCGTCATCAGACACTGAAAACGATTCTGCGACTTTGCTCAGTGATGTGCGAACTTGGCGCTATATTTCAAATTTCAGTGTTTTGGGTTTGATTATATTATTGAATTAAATGTATAATTATTATATTATTATTTTTTATGATTATTTATTAAATTATAATTTATGATTTCGTGTTTCAAATTGTAACATACCCGGAATGTTTACTAGACTCTTGTTCGGACAGATTTCAGTGCGTTATTCCTAAAAATTACAGGCCTACAATGCTTTGAGCACAGAAATATGGACATAATCAGACCGCTAGGGAGGTTAAGGAAGCCAGCTGCGGTGTCCTTAACAACTGATAACTCATCAGCTGTCAGCAAAACATGCCAGCAATTACAAATTATGAAAAAAACAGTGTTGGGGGTTGCCCCCCCCTCCATACCAGGCCCTTTGTTTCTGGTATGGATTTTAAGGAAAACCCCACACCAAAATTTTAACAAATGGGCCTTTGGTCTGGTATGGATTTTGGGGGAACTCCACACCAAAATAAAAAAAATGGCCCTTAGGTTTGGTATCGATTTTGGGGGAGCCCCACACAAAAATAAAAAAAAATGGCTCTCTGGTCTGGAATGGATTTTGGGGGAACCCCACAGTGCAATGAAAAAAAAAATGGCGTGCGAGTCCCCTCACAATCCTAAGGGATTTTGGGTCTGGTATGGATGTGGGGGGTAACCCCATGCCAAATTTTTAAAAATATTTTTAATACCCGTCCCGTAGGGGTTGGGGGGGCCCCACTTGCTGCATCTGAAAAAATACTGCATGTGATACCGCCAGCAAAACCCTGGTGATAAATATTGCATCTTTTTTTACTTTCTGTTGTGTTTGTGAATTGGACTTAACACGCTTATCGCATGTTTTTTTTGTGGTATCCTGCGGGGATCGTCGGCATGCAACCTATACAGGGTGACACCGGACCCGCTCCAAGAAAAGGTAAGTTGTAAAGAAAGCTGACGATCCCCGCAGGATGGATCGGATCAGCGGATTGAGCATAATAGATCGGAGTCCAATCCATTATGCTCAATCCGCAGATCCGATCCATTCTACGGGGATTGTTGGAGGGGATATCACCAAGTGTTACCACACCGGGTGACACCAACCCTAGGGACGCCTCTGCATACTGTATCAGCAATATAAAACTTTGAGTTTACATATTCTTTAATTAATTAGTGGGAAGGAGAAGTGAAGTAATATAAAAAGCAAGCTGAATAGTTCGGACACTACTGTATGACTATGTGCTGTTTAGTGTGAAATTCATTAGAGGGATCTGTATTCCAGTTTTTTCTGTAGTGATTTGTGATACAACAAATATTCACATGTTTACATTGGATTATATATTTTTTGTACTGTGGAATATTATGAGCTGGACAGGCACCTGGTGATTATTAAGGTAGAATGTGAGCCAACCTCGACGAGCACTAGTACTGTATTACTCCACCTTGGACAACAGGTCCATAAAACCACTTCATTGTTTTGTTAAAAAATGTATATTTGCTGGTTTGATTTCTGTCAAGTAAAATCTAATTCTGAACTTTGCAGAGGTCCATGAAAAATCCTATAATACACGATGGGGTTGATTTACTAAAACTGGAGGATGCAAAATCTGGTGTAGCTCTGCATAGAAACCAATCAGCTTCCAGTTTTTTTTGTCTAAGCTTAAAAAAACATTGTACATATAATTTTTCCCTTTTTTATCAGTGATAATACCCTTGGCTTTCAGCTGCATAGAAAGGTGAGGGTAGAAACAGCAGCACACTGATCTTCCCAATGAATGGCTGTGTGGGTGAGGGGGGTGGGTGTCATCACAAGTCTAATAATTGGATTAGCACAAACTGAAGTTAGAAGCTGATTGGCTACCATGGACCAGATTTTGCACTCTCCAGTTTTAGCAAATCAACCGTAATATTTCCTGATACCAGGGCCTGACCCATCCAGTTGGGAACAAGGACAAGGTTCTTCTTACAGTTTGGCTGTTGCTTTATCTGTTCAGTAATTGTTTACTACTTGAAATATTTGTATATTTTATGTTATTTAACTCATGTTTTCTTGTCTCAGGCAAAGCTAGGATCTAGCTCAGGACTTTCATTACATCTCCAGTTGACTTGCACAGTGTCTGTTAGGGTTAACCATCTACATGGTGCAGACAGCTGGATGCAGGGAAGAGACTGGGGTGGATTGGAGGGGTATAGTGAGCTGGATTCTTTATAATGCTGATTGACTGATAAGCACTGGTGATTTAAAAAAAAAAAGGCAAAACAAAGATGTTGGTCCATCTGCAGATTCTAAGGGCTCATTATCAGAGATAACAAACCATGTCTTGCTGATGTTGCTCATCTCCTGGCACTTGTACATGCATTCCTGCATGGATGACTGGCTTGATTTGCATCTTTAGACAAGAGGAGCTATCATTAGCATAGCACAGGTAAGCCCACTAGCAGACACCAAGGCACAGGGGATCATTTCTGCTATGCTCTACTGTGAGCTCTGATGCCCATTAGGATTCCGTGTGTGAATGACAATGCAATTGCATTGACATTAACTAGAGGAAAGTGAGAGGAAAAGTATTTCAGAAACTGTGGTACATGGGTAAAAGTGAAAGGGAATGAGGTGTATCTGCAAAGAGGAACTCTGTGCGTGTCCTTAAAATGGAATGTAATGATGATTAACCCCTTCATGACTAAAGGTAAATCAAATCTTAAAGCCTAAGTAAAATTTTACAATGTTGACATGTGTTAGTAAAACCGTACATATCATCACAACTATTTTGTACATTCAGATGGATTATATCTTGTTTTTTTCAGGACAAATTGGGCTTTCATTTGGTGGTAAATAGTAATGGATATCTCCTGATTTTTTTTGTGATCAAAGGAAAACTGACCCAAAAGAGTACAAAAAAACCCTCATTTTTTTTAAATGTAGCTGTGTGTTTCTTGTTACTACCTTAACCTACCACCAATGAACAACCCAAAATAAATTCTCCAGCTCTTGAGGATCGCAGCGATACCATATATGTGTATGTTATTTGTTGTTTGTACCCATAGTACAGCCTGGAAACAATAGTGTGCATTTTGTTTTTTGTTTTTTTACCTAAAACACACTAACACTAACTGACCTTTGACCTTGACTTTGACCCTGACCATGACCCAAACACTAACTCTGGCACTGAACTAGATTAAACCTTGATATAGGTATTTTTTATTTATTTTTTCATATTTATTTATCTTCTTTTTTACAAACAGTTTTTTTTCTCCATGCAAGGAGAAAGAGAGATACAATGTATCTCTCTCCTCCATTCAGAGAGAAAAAAAGCCAAGGGGGGCAGGCTTCACAGTGACTGATCACTGGGACAGCCAATCAGAGGCTATCACAGCGGTCATGTGTCCCAGAATCAGGAGTCCCGGGTCCCAGTCGTTAGATTGGGACCCTGGGCTCTCACTGACACCCTGGTCTTTGTGCTGGTTTTCATACATTAGTCCATCGGTATTGTGCCTTTGAGGACTAGTGGGATGCTTATATACATCTCAACTGGCGGGATGATTATATGCCTTTTCATCTCTTTTTTCTTTTGCCTAGTATTTACTATGTTGTGTAGACATGTAATTTTGCAACCTCTGAACTTCATAGTTATTTCTTTAAATAACATATGTAGCACCCTCCTAGGTAGGTTTCTAGGATGTATATAGTCTAGTTTAGCATAGTGTGGTCTTCTGCTTAACAGGGGACTGATTGGCAAAACATAGCAGCTTTTCCGCTTAACAAAAAAGCTACAATTGTTTAGTGAAAATATCCTGTGTGGCTCACAGTGCTGCTGCTGTGCACCTAGGAGACCTTGGAAGATTCTGGATGTGACCCATGGAGATCATCAGCATGAATATGGATGCAGTTCCAGCCAATTACAGGGAGTGGGCCCCTGAGCATGCTGGACACTAATATTTATATTCAGTAAACACATGTGATCTGGGTTCTTCTTCCTCTTCCACTGAGATAGGAGATCCACCCAGGGGAGGAGTCTGTCTCCCTGGCTCATGCTACAAGGAGGCCTCAGGTAGGTGACCCGTGGACCAGAATGCTGAAACCAAGAGTACTTCTGAGAGCTGACTGAGGGGGATGTCTACAGATCCTATCAGATATCATGGAGGAAGGTGACCTGTAGCAAGGGCCTTGTGATCACAAACTGTTCTACAGGGATGCTGGGACTTGTGCTTAACCCCCTCAGGATCTATATAGTCAGCTGTTGGGAGTAAGCTAGAGGGGGCACCAGATGGTGTCCAGAAGAGCAGCTGTCCACTAAGTTCTGCATATCCACAGAGGGACTTTGCTCCATTCTTTGTACAGTTTGTTACCCAGATCTACTTAGAGAAAGCTGTCCTCAAGTGTGCATACTTCTCTATCCCAGTTCTAAAACAAAATAAAAACAAAAAAACTACAACCCCTATACTGATCAATGGAGTAATGAACGGTGTGCTTGGCTGCGGGTAAAGATCTAAGCTAGGGGAAAGCCTGGGCAAGATACAAGCGGCTCCTATGGGGGTAGTGCTACACATAACAATTAGATGACGCTACAACTGAAGTAAAAGTGTCATTTCACATGACAGTTTGCAAAATTAATGTTCATAAAACTGATCCCTTTGTTTTACAGATATCTAGTAGATTTAATTGGTATCTTGCACTAATTATACATTTTCTTTAGGGAAAATGGAACAATGTAGTTACTGAAATCTCCCAGTACACTGTAGATGCTTTGTTACATCTAACCATTCATACTTACCCCTATACACTACCAAATCAAAGTGTAATTAAACCCAAACAACAAACCTTTTATTTTATACCTTTTGGTCTGCTGAATATATGATTGAATTTGTTGTCTTCTGTTAGATAAGTGCAAAAATATACCTTTGAGCCTGACAAAATTATGTGAGCTGATAACTTCTTAACTACAGTGTTAATAGTTAAAGTGTTACTAAACCCACAACAGTAAAATCAGTCTGTATATGCAGTAAAGCATGCTTGTTATACTCACTGTGAAAACTAAGGGGTTTGATCCTCCACATTGTGGAAAAACGCTGTTTGATCCTGACTTCTCCGATCCTCCCCTTCTTCCAGTGTCTCCCTCTTATCTCCTGATAAGACATCTCATGTGGAGTCACTCTGCACATGCTCAGTTTGGTGTGTATTGCTAGAGATGTTTTTTTTTTCTTGGGAGATCAGCACAGGGCCAATCTGCACTGTCCAGACAGATGTCAGGGGTTCTGCATCCTCCTAGAGCAAAATTAAAACTTCTCCTACAAGCTTTAACCAGTGCTCAGCTGGACACTGATAAAAGCCATAAGACTGCTCTAACTGCTGATGAGAAAAGGTATTTAGCAGTTTATATTTACTAAAATAATTGCACTTCCATGTTCTGTGTACTGTGGGAGACCAGATATAGTGAATGCAGGATCTTGGGTTTAGTAACACTTTAAGCTAGCCATAGAGGGTATGTTTTTTTTCTCTTCTATCCACACAAATGAGGTGAATGGAAGAATTCCCTTCCCCTAAGACATTGTATTCTGAGAGTGGGGTCCACCGCTGTCAGAATACACAGATCAGCAGTTGCTCCTGCAGATTGAGAAGAGTTTTCCAGCATGTCCCTTAAACAGAAGTTGATCAAACAATCAACTTCTGTCAAGCAGGGATGGCTACATACTGATTGAAGTTTGGCCAGTATAGAAAACGGTTTTGATCAGAAGGCAATTTCGATCAGCGTATGACCATCTTTGGCATTCCCCCCAGTTCTCTCTGTAATTCAAAACACCTCCCCCCTATGCTATAGAGATGTGGAGGAGGGTATGTGTATTGTACCCCTAACACACTTCCAATTCTTGGGTGACAACCCCGCTCCTCCATGTATACAGTACAGAAAGTGAGCATAGCCTTCTTAGAACAAAACGTATGTTACTGGCAGGATATCCAGGTGAAAATAAAGGAAATAGACTTGAAGAAGTCACCAATTCTACAACATAGTAAGCTGCAATGTGTTACATTTTTGTTCTTGGTTTTAGATACACTCTACCTGCCTGTGATGTTATCATCACATTCTATTACTGAACATGCTTACAGCCAGGTGTCTTACGGTGGATATACATGGATCAAAATTTGGCCAGTTCAGCAGGCTGGTTGTACAGAAGTCGATCTATCAGCAGCACTGATGATTGTACTATGATGGAGGGAGAGGATCCCTGCTCTCAGAATACAATAGCACACTGGGAATGATTCCCCTATCCATATTAAATGCGTGTAAGGGGGAATTAGATCATTTTTATACAATTTATACTGTAGTTGCTGGTAGTGCATGAGCATTTTACTGTATGTGCTGCACATGTAATTATAAGAACAGTTTTCCCCATGCAAGAACAGATCCCCCTGCAAAGCAACACAAAGACTTGTTGATTCTGCTACTGAAGTCCACCTAATGCAGCTTCCTTAATGTAAAGCAAGTAGATGATCCACAACTCTATATGCTGCTCATTAAAATCCTTCTATATTAATGATTTCAGAGTAAACACAACCCTAATCAGCTGAAACGCATCAACATCTCCGTATTAACGATGTGTTTTTTGTAGAATTGTGACACCTCTGCGACTGTGGATCGTGCACCCGTTTGCCCAAGAGATTTTTATTCCCGATTGGAGGGGTTGCAGCACCTTACCTTTGTAGTTATAATGCAGCTCCTTGTGATGCTGTGGCAACAATGCTGCACTGCTTCTGAATTCAGAGCAGAGTTTCCTCTCTCATGTAGACTGTGCCTGCTTGCATTCAAATGGGATAAATAAATGTTTAACAGTTGTGTGGCAATTAACATTGTGCCTACTTATTCACAAACCTGAAGCTTGTCAGTCAGCATCTGGCCATACCCAGTCCGACTCCTACCCACTGCTTTCTGGATTGACAGCACTGTTGCTGAAACCAGTGGGAGCACTGTGAGCTGCAGTGTCTGGGAGGTGGAGTATCTGAGACACCCATAAAGGAGGATTTGGCTCAGTCAGGGAAGGTAAAAGATGTTTTTATTTACTTTATGAGGCTTCTGCATCATATAGTGACTGGATCAGGTACTTGATTAGACTGTCATATATGAGTCCTCAATCGTACTTTAAACACTCTCCAGTTAGTCAGCATAAAAGTGCAAACACATGTAAAACAACAATGCCATGTGAGGGCACCACTCCTAAAGCTGGCCATCGATGGCTCAGTTCAGCAGGAACTGGCCAAGATTCGAACATCTATGGGCAGGCTGATTGTACTCAATTCAATTGTACAACTTGGGTAGAACCAGCCTGTCTGATTTTTCATGTGATTATCGCCAGCAGCTATAGCCACTAGTAATAATCACAGTGTTTTCCTGGCAGGAAGGACATAATAGCTTCCATCAACTGACTGTGTTGACTGGGGAATTGAGCAATTTTCATTCCTGCAACCCATACTTGCAGGATAGAAAGTTGTATCATCTATGACCGGCTTAACTCTAAAATATCTGAGCTCCTAAAATATATATCACAATGAATACATTGAGAGCAAGCATGCCTTGGACACCTTCTACCTTCTTAGAGTGTATGTCCACCCAAAACTTTTTTTTTCTGTAGTTTAGGAGTAAGGATTTCATTGTTGGGATTTAATTGCTGTCTGTGAACCTATTTGGAAGAATGTTCCTCACTTTCTGCCCTGGTTACCATAAAATTAAGAAATCTTCCCACAGGGGACACAGAAAGCAATAAAAACCTTATACGAGGTGTGTCCAGAATATAATGAGGATGAAGTTCCTACGTTTAAGAAGGGCTCTATGAAGGGAGAAGCTGGCCAAAGTCACTTGGGGTGGGGTGGCAGGTATACGTTAGAACACTACCAAATTAAAAAAGAAGAAAAAAGCGCCACTTACAAAAAACACCAAAGTGTCAGCAGCATATCCCACCCAAAATAAATTTTGGCAACAATAATCCAAATTAAAAGGTATGCGCTAATAACAAACTTATACAAAAGTGTATGTCATCATCCAAAAAACATTAGTGTTTTAAATAAATTAGAGTGTCCAAACATAAATTAGTGTCCAAAAAAAAATATATATCTTCAGTGACTTGAACCAATTGTGAGAAATCCACCACCAAAGGAGATTAAATGAACTCACCAGAGCTAATGGCTGGTCAGATTATAAACCAGCAACAGTGCTTGTGCTCTGGGAGCAATGAACCCGATGTCCAAATAGATATGGTGATGTTTCAGATACTTCCAGATAATAATCACAGCCAAACAACTTTGCAGCCCAAGCTCTTATAATGAACTTCTCCACTCTGTCTCATACCTCCATGAGAGCATGCAGTACACTCAGGGACAAAAAAGAGAACATAATGGTGCAATACGTTTTTTTCATTTATCTCTTTAATAAAAAAGGTATAAGGAAACTCACAAACAAGGTGTCCAACAGACACCAGCTTCAATCGCAAAAAAGGGTTGAGATACAGTTAACGCTCACCGCAGATCTCTCCCATACAGCACAGACCAGCAAGGCTCTCTAACATCCACATCAAATAGGCTACGCCCAACCGGTTTCGTCACACCGACGTCATCAAGGGGCGGTACAGATGGGAACGTCAGACAGCTCTTATAAATACCACCCTTCATCTACATAGTTTTAACACCCAGCCAATCACTGCGTTCCTAGTCTCCTTAATCACGCCGGCTAGAACAGATGTTTCCCAATTTAATTATACATATACTCTATTATATAAACAAAAAAGCTAAATATATATACCCTGCAGGTTTGAATCAGCACAATACCGTTCTCCTTTTAAAATCACCCACAAAAAAATATAAATATAAAAACATAAATATATGCAGAAAAGCAATATATACCATCCTGTGCATGGCTCTTCAAACCTGATAAGGGTGGTAGCATTGTTATCTTAAATAAAAAAGATTATGAACTTGAGATGGATAGATTGCTTAAAGTTGAAGATACATATAAAATTCTTGCATCAAACCCTACTAAAAGATTGAAGGGTGAATTAAAACTGCTGATTAATAAAGGTAAAGACTTAGGAGTCTTAAACGAGAAAGAGGCGAGATATTTATGTATTAATAATCCAAGAATTCCTACTATATACTACCTACCCAAATTACATAAAAATAAAAAAACACCCCCTGGTAGACCCATTGTGAGTGGGATTAATTCTATTTTCTCTCGAGTCGGAGAATACATAGATTCATTTTTACAACCGATAGTGAAGAACAATCGTTCCTTTTTAAGGGATAGTGGAGAACTTATTGGTATTTTGGCGAGTTTAGAGAATATTGAAGGTTGCTACTTGGTCACTATTGATGTTGAGTCCTTATATACCAGCATTAAACAAGATGATGGTTTGAAAGCAGTTAAATGGGCATTGAAACATAAATCACATATTAAAAGAACTCAAAGAGCATTTATTTGTGAATTACTAGAATTTGTGATGTCGAATAACTTCTTCTGGTATAATAATACTTTTTTTCAGCAATGTAGGGGCGTTGCTATGGGTGCTAAGTATGCTCCCAGTGTAGTTAATATCGTTATGGATAAATGGGAAGAAGAATGTATATTTGAAAAATGGCCACAGGTGGCGCTGTATAGGCGCTACATAGACGATATTATAGTAATTTGGAGGGGTTCTGAAATAGATCTTGAAGGATTTTCAAACTATATTAATAAAAACCGTTATGGGTTGAAGTTTACTGTTACTAAAGATTTTGAAAAGGTTAATTTTTTGGATTTGATCTTATATAAATATGATGGACAGATTTATACTAAAACTTTTTTTAAAGATATTGATAAAAATAGCTATATCCCGGTTTCAAGTGGACATCATCCTAAATGGCTATATAATACCCCAAGAAGTCAGTTTACAAGAATTAAAAGGAATTGCAGTTTAAGGAAAGATTTTGTTGATCAAACTGATGTATTGATCGATCGGTTTATTGAGAAAGGATATAAAAAACCTTTTTTGTCAACAGAAAGGGAAATGATTGATAAAAAGGATAGAAGTACTTTTCTGTCTAATAGAAAGATAAAGAATAACAACTTTGATATGGCTTTTATTACCAACTTTAATAATCAGTATAAGGAGATTGAGGGTATTTTCAAGAAATATTGGCCGATTTTGTTAAAAGATGAGGTATTGAAAAAGATCATCCCAAAAAAACCTAAATTTATTTATAAGAAAAATCGATCTATAAGGACGAAATTAGTGCATAATGTTTTAGATCCACCAAAAGAGGTGGATTTTTTTCCCGATTTGAAGGGATTTGTTCATTGTAACAGGTGTAAAGCATGTAGAACGATAAATAGATCGAATAAAATAAAGAGGAAGAAATTTATTTCAAATATAACTAAGAAAGAATACAAGATCGAACAACTTATTTCGTGTAATTCCTCTCATGTGATTTATGTTTTGGAATGCCCGTGTCATTTTCAGTACGTTGGAAGAACAGGGAGACAGTTGAAGACTAGGATAAATGAACATTTGAACAATATAAAGAGAGGGTTTGACAAACATAGTGTTTCAAGACATTTTAAATTAAGACACAATAGTGATCTGAGTTTAGCGACATTTTATGGAATTGAGAGAGTAAAAAGTCATTGGAGGGGTTCAGATCTGATATATCAATATAAGAAATATCAAAAAAGGAGACTTTTTGGATATATGAATTGGAGTCTTTAGTACCAAGAGGTTTAAACATAGATATTGATTTAAATTGTTTTTTGACTAATTTTTAAGATAAATATTTTAAAATATTGATTACATGTAGTGATCGTTATATATAGTTTATTTTAATTTGGTTTATATTTTTATAAAAAAAATTATTTTTTAATTTTTTTGTGTATGAGAAGAGTTGTGCTTTAAGTTCTGTGCATGGCCCTTTAAGGGTTTTTCTGTGGTTTGAAGAGCCATGCACAGGATGGTATATATTGCTTTTCTGCATATATTTATGTTTTTATATTTATATTTTTTTGTGGGTGATTTTGAAGGAGAACGGTATTGTGCTGATTCAAACCTGCAGGGTATATATATTTAGCTTTTTTGTTTATATAATAGAGTATATGTATAATTAAATTGGGAAACACCTGTTCTAGCCGGCGTGATTAAGGAGACTAGGAACGCAGTGATTGGCTGGGTGTTAAAACTATGTAGATGAAGGGTGGTATTTATAAGAGCTGTCTGACGTTCCCATCTGTACCGCCCCTTGATGACGTCGGTGTGACGAAACCGGTTGGGCGTAGCCTATTTGATGTGGATGTTAGAGAACCTTGCTGGTCTGTGCTGTATGGGAGAGATCTGCGGTGAGCGTTAACTGTATCTCAACCCTTTTTTGCGATTGAAGCTGGTGTCTGTTGGACACCTTGTTTGTGAGTTTCCTTATACCTTTTTTATTAAAGAGATAAATGAAAAAAATGTATTGCACCATTATGTTCTCTTTTTTGTCCCTGAGTGTACTGCATGCTCTCATGGAGGTATGAGACAGAGTGGAGAAGTTCATTATAAGAGCTTGGGCTGCAAAGTTGTTTGGCTGTGATTATTATCTGGAAGTATCTGAAACATCACCATATCTATTTGGACATCGGGTTCATTGCTCCCAGAGCACAAGCGCTGTTGCTGGTTTATAATCTGACCAGCCATTAGCTCTGGTGAGTTCATTTATTCTCCTTTGGTGGTGGATTTCTCACAATTGGTTCAAGTCACTGAAGATATATATATTTTTTTGGACACTAATTTATGTTTGGACACTCTAATTTATTTAAAACACTAATGTTTTTTGGATGATGACATACACTTTTGTATAAGTTTGTTATTAGCGCATACCTTTTAATTTGGATACGTTAGAACACTGATCAGTTGCATTCCAGCCCTGTCCGAGTCGAGACATTCTTTTTTGGGACACCCTGTTGAAGTGCCTTGTATTAAGAAAAATGTAATGGTAGCGTGGATAATGTCCAAAGAGCCACTATGCAGGCTCTGAACGCCATCCCTCTTAACTACTTGCCAACCGCAGATAGCCGAATGACGGCTACACTGCGGCTGGCCAGTTCTGGGAGGGCGTCATATGACGTCCTCCCAGAACACGCTCACCTGCGCGCCCCCGGGGGTGCGCCCCTGGCGATCTCCGTGATCACCGTGTCCTACGGACACAGCTGATCATGTGATGTGGTAAAAGGCCAATCACAGCGGCCTTTTACCACGTGATCAGCCGTGTCCATGGCACGCTGATCACCGGGAAATGCAATTGCTGGTTCTCGGCTGCACTTTCCTCACGCTGTCAGAGCGCGAGGAAAGTACTGCCGAGAACCGGCAGTTGTCAGAGCAGGGATCGGCACCGATCATCAGGGCACTGATGATCAGTGCCCTGATGATCGGTGCCCAGCAGTGCCACCCACCAGTTCCGCCCACCTGTGCCCAGCAGTGCGCCCACTTGTGCCACCAAGCAGTGCCACACACCTGTGCCCAGAAGTGCCACCTACCTGTGCCCAGCAGTGCCACCCACCTGTGCCCACCCACCTGTGTCCACCAGTGCCACCCACCTGTGCCCATCAGTGCCACCCACCAGTGCCCATCAGTGCAGCCCAGCAGTGCTGCCAGTCAGTGCCACCAGTCAGTGCCCAGCATTTGTGCCAGTCAGTGCCCAGCAGTTGCACCAGTCAATGCCTAGCAGTGCCGCCAGTCAGTGCCCAGCAGTGATGCCAGTCAGTGCCACCTATCAGTGCTGTCTATCAATACCACCTATCAGTGCCGCCTATCCGTGACACCTCATTAGTGCTGCCTATCAGTGCCGCCTATCCATGCCACCTCATTAGTGCTGCCTATCAGTGCTGCCCATCAGTGCTGCCTCATCAACGCACATTAGTGAAGGAGAAAAATTACCTGTTTGAAGAATTTTATAATAGAAACAAAGAAACTTTTTTTTTTCAAATTTTTTGCAATTTTTTTGTTTATAGCGCAAAAAGTAAAGCGCCCAGCAGCGATTAAATACCACCAAAAGAAAGCTCTATTTGTGAGAAAAAAATGATAAAAATTTCATATGGGTACAATCTTGCAAGACCGCGCGATTGTCAATCAAAGTGCGACAGCGCTGAAAGCTGAAAATTGGCCGAGTAAAGAAGGGGGTATAAGTGCCCGGTAGGCAAGTGGTTAAAAGACTTCCAAGGATGCTATGATGAATGGGAAAATCGGTGGGAGCGTAGTGTACACTCACAAGGTGCATACTTCGAAGGAGACAATGTTCAATTGTAAAAATTTTCAATAAAATAATTTTAAAAATATCATTCTCAATACTTTCTAAATACACCTCGTATAGCTATTAATGTTCTAATACATCTCTATACTCCTAACATGCTTTTAGTGTCGTGTGTCACCATTAGAGAGATACATTTCGGAATCAACTAGGGAAATTGATACCAGTAGTTTTACCTAGAATAAATAACAAATGGTTGGAAACATAAGAGTTTTCATTATGTTATATGTTCACCTTCATTGGAATAATATATAATGCTGTTTGGGCTATGATTTCCACAAAACAGGAGAAAACCAAATTATAATTTTTTCAAAGACTTGAGCTTGTAAACAACACAAAATTGAGACTGTTTAATTGGACAAAAGGCTGGTGGAAATTGAGTACAAATTCTTTAAACAGTGGTTTAGGATACACCCCTGTCATGCCGTATGGAGTGCAGCCTGTAGGCCAGTTCCCAATTTGAATACAGTATTACAAGTTTTTTCATAATATCAAATATGGACTTCTGTTGGAATATGTAGGACACGCATTTTTGTTGCCAGAAAAATACTAATGGTGCAGTTTTGACTGCAACATGAAAAAGACTGAGCACCTTTGAGAACCCTAGTATGTATTCTCTTCAGAGAATTGGCCTGTGTAAAACACTTTCCACATGAAATGTTATTTAAGGTCTTCCAAGTTTATATAATTCTGGATTACTGCAGTACTCATACCTTACTGCTGTGCACCTTGTAGCTTCACTTTATCCCTCTCCTTATCCACAAATCTTAACAAAACGTACATTTGTTTCAACCATGACATTGTCTGAAATGTATCTCCGAATTGGCATCATGCAGTGCATTATTTCTTCCTGAGCAAGTTGAGCTGAGGGAAACAACTTTTTAACTGAGCCTCAGAGATCTGTAGATTTCCCATTTTCTCAAGGAAAGAAAATGTTGTCATATTGTATATAGCTATAAATGTTACAAAAATCATTTTTACAGAACTGTGTCTTTCGTAAGCAAAACTCTTGATTCTTGATTAGTTGCTACCAGTTCAATGTGCTGTACAAATTAGGAAGGCAACTTGAGTCATCACTGTATGAAAATGTATGTCATACTGATGTTTTTACAGAGTTCAAAATGTCATTTCAGTACAGTTTCCATGGAGATTTGACATCACTTTCTGTACAAGAGTAATTCTTCCATGCTAATTGGGCAGTGATTTGCTTCTGTTTTGTGTAGTGTCATTCCCCATGTCCAACATGCCATCGTATTTACATTTTCCTTTTCTTTATTTCAGTCCTTAAATCGCTGATTCTGAATCTTCTTGTAAAATGGCTCTTCCGCTTCTTCACTACACTCCCTTTCACTTGTCTGGGGTTTCCTTCTCAGACTAGCTTCCCGGGTAGCAAGGCCAATAGCTTCAGCTATTAGAGGTGTTGGCACACCTCCAGCAACATTGACAGTTGGTCCACAACGTGGTTCAGAATCAGGCTCTATGTCACTAATGGAGGAACCAGGAGACACACCAGCACCTTTGGGTGGCCTGTAGCCACGAAAATCCTTGCTCATGTCATAACTTCCTGGTTCTTGGGGATCTCCAGTCTTTTGCCCCGCCTTCCATTCCCATGGGCCATTGCCTGAGGACAGATGAACAACTGGGTGATGAGGTGCATGAGCGTCAATAGTGACAATGCTGGAACTGTCCCTTTCTGAGGGTGAGCGATACTGTGAAGAGTCAGAACTGCTGGTTGTTGAAGATGAAGATGTTTCTGAATGTTTTGGAGTACTGGAGCCTAGTACTGTTGCCTGCTGTTGTTGTTGTTGTTTTGACATGGCAATCACTTGCATTAATCTAGGAGGATTTGCAGTTGCTCTTGGTGCCCCACCTTTTTCAGCCATCATCATCCACTTGGCTCTAATTGCTGAGCTGCTTTTTGGAGAACCAGTTTGATTTTCTTCAGGGATGTGTAGAAGTGGTGGGGCTGCAGGGCGCGGCTGAATAAGTACCCGAGGAGCTCCTGGCCGAGCCTGAACTGTGGGATAAAGTGATGGAGGAACCCTGTCGGGGTCTGGCTCATCAAGTATAATACCTGAAGTTTCAGAGGCTGCCCTTCGATGGGCTTGTGCCAATGCTACCTCCTCCCCAAGTGTCAGACTACGCCCTTCAATAGGCTTTGGCTTCCATTCAGGTCCTGCTGTCCTCTGACGAGAGCCTTCATTGGGCATGTGCATAGTCATGTGCCGACGGCCAGTGTCTTCCATGGATGGGGTACTCACCCGGGGCAAAGTGTTGCTAAAAGTCACCATGTTCTCCTTTCCCATGGGACTTCTTGGGGCTAATAAGTCAACATCCACGCTGGCACGTTTTAGGCTGCCAAGAGAATTTTTCTCACGCTGAACCTATAATGAAACATCATCAGTCAATGAAATCACAAAAAAACAAAGCAATTATTTTTTCAAGAGAAATTGTGTAGAACAGGGGCCTACCTGATTGGATACAAATTGATTGGATAGTTTAGGTAAGTCCTATTATTACAAATGTTTGATAGTGAGATTGCACAAAGATTGTATGGTCAGACTGTAGTATGTATGGTAAGTTTAAATCAGGCTATAGACAACTCGAAAACCAAACAAAAATTCTTATTAATAGCCAGTTTGTTTGTTTTTTGCATCATCAGTGTTCCCACTGCGACACACGATTTTTCGTGTTGCAACCGAAAGTGCCAGATCAAACATGTTGGATTTTCTTGTAAAAACAAACACATTTCTAATCACAAATAGGGGAATCGTAGGATAAAGTGAAATAAAAATGAACTATGTATGAACAAGGAAAGTATGAACCCGATGGAAAAGAATGCTTGCAGACAAAGTTCTTTCATACATCAAACATGTATACCTAGCATGGACTAATGCACTCCCATTACCAGGAATTGTCAATAGTACAGTATATATGGTGCAATGGAATACACAAATGTCTTTGCTTTAAAATGTAAAAATGCTGATAACTGATGTACTAAGCAGACTAAGCATAACTGTTTTCAATAAATACACCAGCAAACATCAAGTCTGCTTAGTACATAAGGTATCACAGTGTGTAGTGTATAGATAAAGGAGAAAATATAACAGGTAAACATTAAAATAAAAATAGATGTAAAAAGTGCAGTACTAAAAAATGACATACATAAATCAATTAAATCTTGAACAATAAAATGTACACGGTGCTCATGTATTACACCAAATAGAGCAGTCTTAATATTCGTGAAAAAACGTGCAGGCTTGACTCAAGAAGGTCAGTAATCTCAAGAGGTGACTTTCAATAGCGTAGATATTAAATAATCCTTGTGACGTGACTCCGTGCATCTAGTTATGAAATATGCACTCACCAGAAGCACATAGAACATGTGCATTACACCATCAAATCTCCGTCAGGTCCCCTTTAAATGGATACAGACAGCTAACCAGGAGCAAGGATCCCAGGTCTGGACACCAACCTCCCATGAAGCTCTCCCTCCTCTGGGGGTCTCCAAGAGTAATTGGCTCAAAGCCAAGTAATATATAAAAAGATTCTTATAATGTAGTACTTTTCAAAAATTGAGCCGAGGTCCGGCAGTCATCTTGGATATTGGATGACACAGCCACATTGTTTTGTTACTGCTGCACGTGCTTTTTATAGTATTTTATTGTCTACGATTTTGGTGGTACTGTTTTTAGAACATTCAATGCTAATTCAATCAATTTTTGAAAAGTACATTATACAAATCTTTTTATATATTACTTGGCTTTGAGCCAATTACTCTTGGAGACCCCCAGAGGAGGGAGAGCTTCATGGGAGGTTGGTGTCCAGACCTGGGATCCTTGCTCCTGGTTAGCTGTCTGTATCCATTTAAAGGGGACCTGACGGAGATTTGATGGTGTAATGCACATGTTCTATGTGCTTCTGGTGACTGTGTATTTCATAACTAGATGCACGGAGTGACGTCACAAGGATTATTTAATATCTACGCTATTAAAAGTCACCTCTTGAGATTACTGACCTTCTTGAGTCAAGCCTGCATGTTTTTTCAGGAATATTAAGACTGTTCTATTTGGTGTAATACATGAGCACCGTGTACATTTTATTGTTCAAAATTTAATTGATTTATGTATGTCCTTTTTTAGCGCTGCACTTTTTATATCTATTTTTATTCTGACTGGGTTTTTAGGATATCCTACGTTGGTGCAATTGCTGCTATATTTACAGGTGAAACTCGAAAAATTAGAATATCATGCAAAAGTTCATTTATTTCAGTAATGCAACTTAAAAGGTGAAACTAATATATGAGATAGACTCATTACATGCAAAGCAAGATAGTTCAAGCCATGATTTGTCATAATTGTGATGAAAGCCCCAAATCCACAATCTCCGAAAATTTGAATATTGTGAAAAGGTGCAATATTCTAGGCTTAAAGTGTCCCACTCTAATCAGCTAACTATGCCATAATAAGCCACACCTGCAAAGGGTTCCTGAGCCTTTAAATGGTCTCTCAGTCTGGTTCAGTAGGAATCACAATCATGGGAAAGACTGCTGACCTGAAAGTTGTGCAGAAAACCATCATTGCCACCCTTCATAAGGAGGGAAAGCCTCAAAAGTTTATTGCAAAAGAAGCTGGATGTTCCCAAAGTGCTGTATCAAAGCACATTGATAGAAAGTTATGTGGAAGGGAAAAGTGTGGAAGAAAAATGTGCACAAGCAGCAGGGATGACCGCAGCCTGGAGAGGATTCTCAGGAAAAGGCCATTCAAAAGTGTTGGGGACTTTCACAAGGAGTGGACTGAGGCTGGAGTCAGTGCATCAAGAGCCACCACACACAGACTGATCCTGGACATGGGCTTCAAATGTTGTATTCCTCTTGTCAAGCTGCTCCTGAACAACAAACAACTTCAGAAGCGTCTTACCTGGGCTAAAGAAAAACAGACCTGGTCTGTTGCTCAGTGGTCCAAAGTCCTCTTTTCTGATGAGAGCAACTTTTGCATCTCATTTGGAAACCAAAGACCCAGAGTATGGAGGAAGAATGGAGAGGTACACACTGCAAGATGCTTGAAGTCCAGTGTGAAGTTTCCACAGTCTGTGTTGATTTGGGGAGCCGTGTCATCTGCTGGTGTTGGTCCACTGTACTTCATTAAGTCCAGGGTCAACGCAGCTGTCTACCAGGAGATTTTGGAGCACTTCACGCTTCCTTCCTCAGACAAGCTTTACGGGGATGCTGACTTCATTTTCCAGCAGGACGTGGCACCTGCCCACACTGCCAAAAGCACCAAAACCTGGTTCAATGACCATGGGATTACTGTGCTTGATTGGCCAGCAAACTCGCCTGACCTGAACCCCATAGAGAATCTATGGGGCATTGCCAAGAGAAAGGTGAGAGACATGAGACCGAACAATGCAGAAGAGCTGAAGGCCGCTATTGAAGCATCCTGGTCTTCCATAACACCTCAGCAGTGCCACAGGCTGATAGCTTCCATGCCACGCCGCATTGAGGCAGTAATTGCTGCAAAAGGGGCCCAAACCAAGTACTGAGTACATATGCATGCTTATACTTTTCAGAGGTCCGATATTGTTCTATGTACAATCCTTATTTTATTGATTGCATGTAATATTCAAATTTTCTGAGATTGTGGATTTGGGATTTTAATGAGCTGTAAGCCATATTCATCACAATTATGACAAATCACAGCTTGAACTATCTTGCTTTGCATGTAATGAGTCTATCTCATATATTAGTTTCACCTTTTAAGTTGCATTACCGAAATAAATGAACATTTGCACGATATTCTAATTTTTCGAGTTTCACCTGTATTTATTTTATAGTTGGATTGATTAATTCCTGAGCGCTCGCTTTATGCTCTTTTACTACAAACATTAAAACAAAGACAACAAACACAAAAATTTCCAGAACAAGCACATGCTTATTACGCAAAACAGGCACAAAAAATCTGTTGTTTAACAGTGCAAACATTTGGTTTTTGACTTACCTATGGCCAGCCTAAGGATGACTATGCTTAAAATGTGTGCTGGCTTCAAATTAAGCTCATTTGAAAAGTAAAGAAATTTGCATCACAGGACAATTTTAGTGAAATCATTTTAATAAGTATCATGGGTTTTGTGGACCCTCTGTGTCACCAGTAGAATACACATGCTCCCCCTTCCCGCCCAAAAGAAAGGGGTCTAACAATTGCTTAATGTTTGCCGTGCAAAGTTGTTACACTACATGACACCCCAAGGTTTTTAGCCAAAAACCAGGTCACAAGCAAGAGCTTGGGACAGATTATGTTCAGGTCAAATCAGATAACTGGCATTGGCTTGGGCAGGCAGAGAGAAGAACAGGAATTGGTAGATGGGCTAGAGTAGTAAACAGAATGAGCATTCAGGGTTCCTGGAGCACTTAATGAAGGTCTCAGGGCTCAGCTGGAATTTTTGCTGAGTTACCAGTATACTAAGCTAAGTTTGTACTTGCTGCTTGGTTACATTACTGGCATGCTAAAGTATGTCTGCAATGAAAAACCCTACTTTATCCAACAGATTGCATTGCACACTTGGTATCAATGTGTATAGCCAGAGTATAAAACTTTGGTATGGGAGCCAGTCATGAATATGGAGGACTGGTGGCTGACCACAGAGAACCAAAGACTGTGTCTTTTGCACAAGGACAATAATGAACAAAGAAAAGTTATATCCAAACTGATTAATGGTTTAGAACAAAGATATGATTAAGAGCATTTATTTTCATTATATTCATTTATATATGTTAACATTAAATATTCTCTCACCAGATGAGTTAGGACAGTAAATGTACACCTAATTGCTCTAGCCAAGCTTATTATTATTAATTGCACTTAAAGGAAATGTATAGTGTTTTTGTATATTTTTCATAATGTATTAAATTCAGGGCAAATAATTACATTTACATATAAATTGTTTAATTTGTTTATTGTCTTGTGAATATGATGATGTATGCAGTAGCATCTCAGATTGCTATCAAATGCAAATGAAAAGGGCTACCTCCTGACATACCTGCCCTCATTTTATCCATTGCTGTACATATATGGAAGCTCTCATAGATTAGAGTTAGGACTACACCACACAAAAAGGCCTTGATGAGGCAGTGTGACTTCCTTATATATAGTTGCAAATGTTGTGCAACTAAAACCTCTGTTTTTAACGCAAATTGATTAAACAGTGTAATATCTTTTTATTTTCTTTTTTTGCTTGCTGTCTGGCAGGTTTGCTGCACTTACTTTAAATGTTAGTCATAAATTAAAGTGGTTGCCAATTTTATTTAAAATGTCGGTGAAATGCACCCAACAACACACTGCATTTGCTCTTTGACACAAACTCAAAGCCCATAGTCACAGGACCAAAAGAACTCTCCTATTCCTGGCACCTTTTTCCCCATTGTTATTAATAATGATGTTCTGCTTGTGTCAGAGTCATAACGCCACTGCTGTCCTTTAGAAATAGGGACTCTAAGAGATGAAAGCAAATTGTTGTGCTCTCATTTTAGAAAACCCATTATGCTCACTGATACCAGTGTCATAGGTGCACCCTACAATTCCAAAACCACCGGGGCCTCTTCACACATGCGGTATGGTAAGTTGGTAAGCTAACCTTGCATTAATTTTGAATGACACCCTAATGCACCGCTACAAAACACCTGCACTTCTACAACCCATTGCAGTGCACCCCAAGGCATGCACAAAAACACAGTCACAAACCTTCCTTTAGATTTTCACTTGAGGATAGTGATCCTCAGGTGTCAATAGAATTAGAATGTGGCCTGAATGAGCGAGGGAAATAAAGGCCTTTCCTAAATCCTAACAGCATATAGGTCATATATAATCTTATTAGAACAGGTACATGCTGTAGCTGTCGGTTATAAAGTATGCACTGTAATATATTGTATAATTAGCACATTGCATCAGGTTTTGCATTATCATAGTAGCCACTGTGCAGGAAATTGTTTTTTTTTTTTCGCCAGGAAATTGCCTGTGGGATTAGGGTATCTGCTATGTGAGTTTTTAGCTACTTTTATATAATACAATGAGTCCTTTGTGCCTAGAATATGTACTGTATACATATTTCATTTAACTTTATGTTTTAGGCTAAATTTTTTTTAGACCAAACAATGAATATTTGTATTTCACTAACCTGACGTTGGGTAGCCTGGCTACCAGGATGGGGAGATAGTTCATCATTGCTTGAGGATTTGTTCTGGTGGTATACAGACTCATGTCCACGCTGTGTCAAAGCACGTAAATTGTCTTTACTCGGGGGTGCTGGCAAAGAGTCCTCAGAGGATGCCCGAAAATTACCCACAGCATGATAAGCCTGTAATTGTATGGTGTCAAGCAAGGCAATTAGTTCCATATGGCATGAATAGCTAACTTAGATTAAAAGCTCATTACTGTATATCACTTCTGCACAATGGTGTAATAAAAATTTTTGGGGTTTTTTAAAAATATTTTTTATTGTTATACAAAAATCTATCACTCACCAAATAAGCAGCGATGCCTGCTCCAATAAGGAATCCTGCATATACATCTACTGGGTGACTGCGGTACTGTGTGATCTGGGTTAGTCCACACACTCCAGCGGCAATGGCAAAAGAGAACACTAGCAATGGCTTCAGAAGTTTTGTACTATCTGTTATGATGGAGTTAAAATACATCTGAAAAATAAAACAGTGGCATAAGGCTTTTCTGTGATTCATTATGTTACCATTAGCTGTCCTGATTTCCATCACTCAAGCCTGTGGGCACACAACCTTTGGCCCCTAAAGCGTTAATGCTGTGCTAGGATCACCTTTATTACAGAGAACATGCTCTTCTTGGTCCTAACATTGCTTTGAAAATTGTATATACTATAAATGACCTTATTTAAAAATGAGGATACCAGCCCAGGCAGCTGCTATGAAAGCAGAAAGCAGGCCAATACTTTTCAGTGTAGTACCACTGTCTTGAAAACTGTCCTGTTGCTATGGATGATTTCATATAATCTTCCTTTTAGGATGTTGATGTAGACATGAGACTCTGCTGTAGATAGGCCAGTTTTATCGATTAGGCAAATTTGGGATGCTGTAAAATTTTAAAGGAAACCTGTAATTACTATAGTTACATAGTTAGTCTGGCTGAAAAAAGACAAAAGTCCATCCAGTTCAACCACTGCAAAATAAAAAAAGTTATAATCCTATACCCAGAGTCAATCCAGAGGAAGGCAAAAAAAAAAACCCAGCAAAGCATGATCCAATTTGCTCCTGCAGTGGAAAAAATTCCTTCCTGATCCCCCGAGGGGCAATCAGATATTCCCTGGATCAACTTTACCTATAAATGTTAGTATCCAGTTATATTCTGTGTATCCAAGAAAGAATCCAGGCCTTTTTTTAAAGCAATCCACTGAGCTGGCCAGAACCAACTCTTGAGGGAGTCTATTCCACATTTTCACAGCTCTCACTGTGAAGTAAACTTTCCGTGTTTGGAGATTAAATTTTGTTTCCTCCAGATGTAAAGAGTGCCCCCTTGTCCTCTGTGATGACCTCAGGGTGAATAGCTCTACACCGAGTTCACTATATGAACCACTGATGTATTTATACATGTTGATCATATCCCCCTTTATCTCCTCTTCTCAAGAGATCAATGTTCTTTTTGTGAATTGGTGCACTAAACTGAACTGCATATTCCAGATGAGGTATTACTAATGATTTGTACAGGGGAATATGATATCTCTCTCTCTGGAGTCTATACTTCTTTTAATACAAGAGAGGATTTTGCTCACTTTAGAAAGCGCAGCTTGGCATTGCATGTCATTATTAAGCTTGTGATCTACCAGAACTCCCAGATCCTTCACCATTGATTCCCCCAGTTGTACTCCCCCTAGTATGTATGAGGCATGCATATTCTTAGCCCCCAAGTGCATAACCTTACATTTATCAACATTAAACCTCATTTGCCACATAGTTGCCCAATTAAACAGTGCATTGAGGTTGGCTTGTAAATTGAAGACATCCTGTAAGGACATTATTCCACTGCACAGCTTGGTGTCATCAGCAAAGACTGAAATTGTATTTTTAATTCCAGACCCTAGAAAAAATCCAGGCCTTTTTTTAAAACAGTCCACTGAGCTGGCCAGAACCAACTCTTGTGGGAGTCTATTTCACATTTTCACAGCTCTCACTCTGAAGAATCCTTTTCGTGTTTGGAGATTAAATTTCTTTTTCTCCAGACGTAAAGAGTGCCCCCTTGTCCTCTGTGATGACCTCAGAGTGAATAGCTCTACACCGAGTTCACTATATGAACCACTGATGTATTTATACATTGATCATATCCCCCCTTAATCTCCTCTTCTCAAGAGAGAATAGATTTAGTTCCTCTAATCTTTCCTCATAGCTGAGCTCCTCCATGCCTCTTATCAGTTTGGTTGCCCTTCTCTGTACTTTCTCCAGTTCCCCAATGTTCTTTTTGTTAATTGGTGCCCAAAACTGAACTGCATATTCCAGATGAGGTGTTACTAATGATTTGTACAGGGGTAATATGATATCTCTCTCTCTGGAGTCTATACCTCTTTTAATACAAGAGAGGATTTTGCTCACTTTAGAAACCGCAGCTTTGCATTGCATGCCATTATTAAGCTTGTGATCTACCAGGACTCCTAGATCCTTCTCCACCATTGATTCCCCCAGTTGTACTCCCCCTAGTATGTATGATGCATGCATATTCTTAACCCCCAAGTGCATAGCTTTACATTTATCAACATTAAACCTCATTTGCCACATAGTTGCCAAATTAAACAGTGCATTGAGGTCGGCTTGTAAATTGGAGCCATCATGTAAGGACGTTATTCCACTGCACAGCTTGGTGTCATCTGCAAAGACTGAAATGGGATTTTTAATCCCAGACCCTATATCGTTTATAAATATATTAAAAAGTAAGGGTCCCAACACTGAACCTTGGGGTACATTATTATTATTATTATACAGGACTTATATAGCGCAGACAGTTTGCTCAGCGCTTTACATAATGGAGGGAGACAGTACAGTAACAATACAGTTCAATACAAGAGGGATTAGAGGGCCCTGCTCCTTGGAGCTTACAATCTAGGAGGGAGGGGATAGTGGTACAAGAGGTAATTAGCTGTGGGGGATGGAGTGGTAGGAAGAGTAGAGGATTCCAATATTAGCTGGGGTCGGGGTAAGCTTCCCTGAAGAGATGGGTTTTCAGAGTGCGCCTAAAAGTGAGCAGAGTAGGCGATAGCCTGATAGATTGGGGTAGGGAGTTCCAGAGGATGGGTGAAGCCCTTGAGAAATCCTGGAGACGAGCATGGGAGGAGGAGACAAGGGAGCTAGAGAGTAGGAGGTCTTGCGAGGAGCGGAGAGTACATTTTGGGTAGTATTTAGAGACAAAGTCGGTGATGTAGTTAGGGGCAGTGTTATGAACGGCTTTATACGTCAGTGTTAGTGTTTTGAATTTTATCCGCTGGGCAATTGGAAGCCAGTGGTGGGATTGGCAGGGAGGGGTGGCAGATACAGAGCGGTTAGTAAGGTGAATGAGTCTGGCAGCAGCATTCAAGATGGACTGGAGTGGGGATAGCCTGCGATGAGGTAGGCCAGTGAGGAGGGAGTTACAGTAGTCAAGGCGTGATATAATAAGGAAGTGAACGAGTTGCTTAGTGGTTTCAGAGGTTAGGAATGGTCGTATCTTGGAGATGTTGCGGAGGTGAAGTCTACATGAGTTTGTCAGCGATTGGATCTGGGGCTGAAAGGACAGATTGGAGTCTATGATTATGCCTAGTTACCTGGCATGAGGGGTGGGACTGATGATAGTGTTGTTGATCTTGATGGAGAAGTTGGGGGGGGGGGGCACAGGCTGGGGGGAATACTAGGAGCTCAGTTTTGGAAAGGTTGAGTTTGAGGAAGTGGAGTGACATCCAGTCCGATATGTCACTTAGTAGGCTGGTGATGCGATTGGAGACTGAGGGGGTGAGGTGAGAGGTGGAGAGATAGATTTGTGTGTCGTCGGCATAGAGATGGTAGTTGAAGCCGTGGGAGTTTATCAAATGGCCAAGGCAGGAGGTGTAGATGGAGAAGAGGAGGGGTCCGAGGACAGAACCTTGAGGGACCCCAACAGAGAGAGGGAGTGAAGGGGAGGTGGCAGTGTTATAGGTAACACTGAAGGAGCGCTGTGATAGATAAGAGGAGAACCAGGAGAGAGCGGAGTCTCTGAGGCCAATAGAGTGCTGTCTTTTGAGGAGGAGGGGGTGGTCAACCGTGTCAAAGCCGCAGAGAGGTCAAGTAGTAGGAGGCCAGTATAGTGGCCATTGGTTCTGGCGGTTAGTAGGTCATTGGTGAGTTTGAATAGGGCAGTTTCGGTGGAGTGTAAGGGGCGGAAGCCGGACTGTAAAGGGTCGAGAAGGTTGTTGTTGGTGAGATGGGAGCTCAGGCGATTGTAGACTAAGCGTTCTAGGAATTTAGAGGTAAATGGCAGTAGGGAGATGGGTCTTAAGTTGTTTAGGTCTGTGGGGTCCAGGGAGGGTTTCTTAAGTATGGGAGTGATGTGCGCGTGCTTTAGAGGGGAGGGGAAGGTACCGTGGAGAGGGAAAGATTGAAGATGTGGGTGAGGGAGCATAGGATGGAAGAGGAGGGGGACCGCAGGAGTTGTGAGGGGACAGGGTCCAGGGGGCAGGTGGTGAGGCGGGCTTCGGAGAAAATCTTAGTGACCTCTTTGGTAGTAGTGAGGTCAAGGGAGTAAAGTGTTGAGTGGGTTATTGTGTGAGGAGTGCTAAGTAGGGTGGGTGTCTGAGTAGTGGCGAAGTCCCTACGAATTGTCAATCTTGTTTTTGAAGTGGTTAGCAATCTCGTGGGCGGTAAGTGAGGTACTGGGTGGTGGTGGAGGCGAAGAAAGTAGAGAGTTAAAAGTGGAGAAGAGCCGGCGAGGACTGGAGGAGAAGGTATTAATGAGGGTAATAAAGTAGGCTTGTTTGGCAGCGTGAAGGGAGGAAGTGTACATTAAGAAGGCAGATTTATAGCGGGTGAGCGCTTGTTGGGATTTGGTTTTACGCCATAGTCACTCCAGCACACGACTATGTCGTTTGAGGTTTCTGGAATGGTCTGTCTGCCAGGGTTGTAGCGGTCGGGGCCTAATGCTTCGTGTTGTTGGGGGTGCGAGCGAGTCTAGAGCGGCTGAAAGCGAGTTGTTGTAGGCAGTAGCAGCCAAGCCAGGGCATGACAGGGGATGGATGCTGTCGTAAAGTTAGTCAGTTGCAGAGTGGAAGGGAGCAGGGTTACAGTTTTGGAGGTTTCTGCTGGTAACTGTTTGTCATTTGGAGGGATAGGTGTTTGAGGACGAGGAGACTGAGAAGGTGATGAGGTTGTGATTGGAGAGAGGAAAGGGGGTGTTTGTGCGGTTGTAGGGAGTGCAAAGGTGAGAGAAGACAAGGTCAAGAGTGTTCCCGTCAGAGTGAGTGGAGGACTGTATGCACTGTGCTAGTGCAAAAAAAGAGGTTATGTGGAAGAGTTGGGATGTAGCCTGGTTATTGATGTTGATAGGGATGTTGAAGTCTCCAAGAATGATAGTGGGTAGCTCGGAGGAGAGAAAGAAGGTAGCCAGGCGGCGAAGTTGTCAAGAAAGCGGGACCCGGGTCCAGAAGGCCGATAGATCACTGCAATCCTCAGAGAGATTGGAGAGAATAGCCGGATGCAGTGGGTCTCGAAGGAAGAGAAGGATAGAGAGGGAGGGTTAGGGAGGACCTGGAAGGTGCTCAGTGGTGACAGGAGCAAACCAGCCCCACCACCTTTCCGACCACTGGGTCTGGGTGAGTGGGTTCAGATGAGACCTCCATAGGAGAGTGCTGCGGGGGAGGCAGAGTCTGTTGCTTGGACCCAGGTTTTGGTGATCGCTTTGAGGTTAAGGGAGGGGGAGACAAAGAGGTCATGGATGGAAGTGAGCTTGTTGCAGACCGAGCGGGCGTTCCAGAGTGCGCATGAGAACGTGAGGGTGGTTTTGGGGAGCAGGGGGACAGATAAAAGGTAGAGGGGGTTGCAGCAGTTCACGGAAGAGAGAGGATGTCTTGTGTGTGGGCAAGGCAGTGGGGGACCAGGGTTCGGGGAAATATCCCCGGAGGTTAGGAGAAGAATAAGGGTGAGAAAGGTGGCATGGGAGCGGGATGTATATGAGTGCGTATGTCTTCCAGTACTGGTGTACGGGTCAGCAGGAGAGTGGAGTATCAGGAGGAGGTGATGAGAGCAGTAGTAGGGAGATGAAAGCAGTGAAGGTGAGATGTACAGTTGTTTGGGTGGAGCAGAGGGACGGAGAAAAGAGATTTTGGGGATGCAGGAGAGGAATATGAGGAGGAGGAGTAGAGGAGGCATTTCCAAAGGTAAACGGAGTGGGAGTCAGGTGTGGAGAAGAGTTTCCCCGGGTGCTTGATTGCAGATGGCCAAGTGTGCAGTGGAGTTTTTGTTGTCACTGACAACCCTAGACCTGTCAGGGCAGGAGCTGTGGAAAGGACAGGCAGACCTAGAGGCAGGGTCACGCACTGACTGACGACAACCACCATCCACAGACCGGAGTCCCTCAGGGCGCGGAGTCTAAGTCCCAGGCTGCCTTTCACCAGGGCCCCTGATAGTGGGGATGGACTTGACGCAGCCAGGAACCAGGTCGCGGCCCCCGAGACACCCCAGCTGCGGTAATGGCCACCGCCAATGGCGTGTAGCTGGTAGGACTCAGATCAGACAATAGCGTAGTCGAGCAGGCCGGGTCGACAACAACGGGACAAACGGTACAGAACAGTAGACAAGAATCACAGGCCGGGTTCAGCAACGGGAGGTCAGATCAAAGGAAAACGCAGAGAATGGTCTAGTCACAAGCCGAGTCAGATTCCAGGAGAGTCACGAGAGTATACACAGAGCTGTTGCAACACTAACACACAAGACACAAATGCAAAGGGCATGTGCGGACAACAGACTTATATGTAATCAACCACACGCCTCTGGGGGATGGACCTCAGAGGCCTGAAGGCATAAAAGACTCCCACCATGCTCTTTGCAGAAACCCAAGATGGATGCCAGCACATGGAGCAGCACAACCTCTGGGAAAAAGTAGGACCTTGACAAGACCATTCAGAATATGAATCATTAACCACTACTCTTTGAATACAATCTTTTAGCCAGTTTTCTAGCCATTTACATATGGATTTTTCCAAGCCGTAGACTTTACTTTACACATTAGCCGTGTGTGGGGAACTGTGTCAAACCCTTTTGCAGAATCCAAGTATACCACATCCTCCGCCACCCCTCTGTCCAAGGTTTTACTCACCTCCTCATAAAAATCAGATTTGTTTGACAACTTCTGTCTTTCATGAATTCATGCTGTCTGTTGCTTAAAATATTTTTTTCCAGCAAGAACTCATCTATGTAGTCTTTTCAAAAACTCTCTAGTATCTTCCTAACTATAGAAGTTAAACTCACAGGTCTATAATCCTATCTTGCTTTTATTCAGGTGTTTGCATATGCCTAGTAGCAGTTTCTCTTCTACCAATATATAGAAATCACACTGATCTGGTTCTTGATCATGTGCGTTTTATGAAAGCCATTCATAGTAATCATAAGTTTGTTTATAGACAAGCCCACCAGTTCAGCTGTCATTGTGTCTAGGAGAGAGAGGCAATTTGACAGCAGCTGCCAACAGACTGAGGCTGTTAACATGATAAATAGACTGCAAAAAAGAATTATTATAAGCTATTAAGGGTAAAATGCATTTTAGAAAATTTTTGTACATTTGAGAGCTTTAAAAAAATGATACACAGATATTTAGGTAGGCAAATTTGTTTTAAAATTTTAGGCAAGTTAACCGATGTGTGTGTGTGGTCTTAGCATCCAAGCATCAGTCACAAAAGGGTTAATGCTGACTTTGTCCTTTTTGTTTGCATATAACATCCTTTCAATCTCTGCTATGTATAGAGCTA
Source organism: Staurois parvus (assembly GCF_062004578.1). Lineage (NCBI taxonomy): Eukaryota > Metazoa > Chordata > Amphibia > Anura > Ranidae > Staurois > Staurois parvus. Next base: position 1,011,011 of record NW_028317937.1, read on the forward strand.
TCATTCAAACAGACAACTTGGGCTAAGCCTTGTTTAAAGGAAATCCTTTGTATATTTGACCTCAGTTTCTTATATTCCTGTTTTTTAAATAAGGCATTTACATGTTTTTTAGTCTTTTTGCATTCCATTTCTAGTATTTATAATTGTCTATATCCAATGAATATCAGTTTACATATGAGAATAATTACATTTTCATTTTTCTGTGCAAGACAGTGTCTTGTGACAGTACTACCTATTGGAATGACACTAATGAGCAGTTTCAGGCCAACAGATACTCACAGATATGTAGACAGCAGCAAAAGCCGAAAGTGTAGCATGTTGGGAAGGGAACGTCTTCCTGGAAACATATTTTTATGATATGAATATGTAAATAAAAATAGCATGCAGATGCATATTGCAGCAACAGAACACAATTAATAGCAGATGTGTAACAAAAGTACTTTTTATTAAAAAAAATGTCTACATAAAGACATCCCTGTTCTCGATCTGCTGATGGAGATTGCAATGTGTCATTCTTCTATTACAATACTCTTTTGACATGCTATATTTACCTCGCACAATGTTTTCTGGAAACTTGCTCTTGGTGTGGATATTCACGGTGACATAAATTGCCCCATTTTTGCTGTTTTGCAACTGCAGTTCACTGTTGCTAGGAAGCAAACAGGGTTGCTTAGCTACCTTTCCTTTGATGCACCTGCCCTCACTACGTGAACGATTTCTTGAGTCTGTGCTTTATATGGCCTTGGTGTATCTTCCCATTTATCTACAGTAGTATGCAGTTACATTTACTATTCAGAAAAAAATTTACAGTTGTGCTTACCTGGCAGACAAAATAGCATGCTGGTCATTTCCAGTGCAGATGTCCTGTGTGATATAGGGGTTTGTAGCACATGAAGTGCCAAGCCTTGTGTAGTTAGGCTTACAGACCGTGAGGAAGAATGGAGCATGATATCCAGTGGCTAGCTGAATGACATCAGTGACCAATGCAGTAGCACACAGGCCAAAAACATGAACACCTAAGGAAAGACAAGGTACCAGTGTAAAACAATTACAAAATCAGGGAGAAAAGCATTTGAAATCACACTTACCTACAAATCGAACTGTCCTGCGCAAAAAGGAATTGAAATTGCAACCCCCGGCATTGATACTTCCTTCAGAGCTACCACGACCCTTCAGTTTGGACTGAATACAGTAAAGGATTCCCTCTCCAAGCATGATCTGTAGGAGCACAATATATTAGTGCAATGAACTCTTGCCTTCAAACCTGTATCACGTAACAGAGGTACTTACAGAGGCTGCTGGGGCAGCAAATGCAAGACTGAGCAGCATGAGAAGTGGGATGAGCTCTTCATTGCTCTCAACATATGGCATAGAGAGTGAACGATCATGACACTGAAATCCACCCTGCGCGGGTCGGAAGATGTCGGTCAGCTCCAGAAAGTACAGAGATACTATGGAGGAGGCCACAATGGGAAGCTTAAGGAAAAGAAAGAGGGTAAGGAAAAAGACAGTAGCATACTTTCGGGGCAATTTTCTGATTTGTATTGCAAAATATATAGTTTCAATTGTGAGCCCACATATCTCTCTATCTCCTTATATGAATAGATATATACTATACACTGCTTAAAAAAATTAAACAAACACTTTGAAAACACATCAGATCTCAATGGGGAAAAATATCACGCTGGATATCTATACTGATATGGATTGGGTAATGTGTTAGGAACGTAAGGATCAGGGGCGGACTGACCATTTGGAAACCCGGGCACTGCCCGAGGGCCCAGGATCAGTAGGGGTCCCCATGAGATGCCCCTGGTACCTTTTTCATAGGCTTTTTTGAGTTTGGGCAGGGACACAGGGGCCCCATGATCCCCTATTGCCCGGGGGCCCCATGAGTTGTCAGTCCGCCCCTGGTAAGAATGCCCCATCGTTTGATGGAAACAAAAATCAAAGTGAAAGAAATTATGCAGAAGGCTACACCATTTGCTGAAATTTAGCAACTCAGAATGGTACTCAGTAGTTTGTATGGCCCCCACGTGCTTGTATGCATGCCTGAAAACATTGAGGCATGCTCCTAATGAGACGACGAAAGGTGTCCTGGGGTATTTCCTCCAAGATCTGGACTATGGCATCACCTGGACAGTCTGAGGTTAAACCTGGCAGTGTTTGATGGACCGAAACATGATATCCCAGAGGTGTTCTATTGGATTTAGGTCAGGTGAACGTGGGGGCGATTTAATGGCATCAATTCCATCATCCTCCAGGAACTGCCTGCATACTCTCGCCGCATAAGGGCCGGGCATTGTCATGCACTAGGAGGAACCCAGGACCGCTGCACCAGCATAGGGTCTGACAATGGGTCCAAATATTTCATTCTGATACCTAATGGTAGTCATGGTGCCATTGTCTAGCCTGTAGAGGTCTGTGCATCTCTTCAAGGATATGCCTCCCCAGACCATCACTGACACACCATCAAAACGGTCATGCTGAACGATGTTACAAGCAGCATAATGTTCTCCATGGCTTCTCCAGACCCTTTCATTTTTGTTACATCTGCTCAGGGTGAACCTGCTTTCATCTGTGAAAAGCACAGGGTGCCAGTGGCGGATCTGCCAATTCTGTTGTTCAATGGCAAATGCCAATCGAGCTGTATGGTGCCGGGCAATGAGCACAGGGCCCACTAGAGGACGTCGGGCCCTAAGGCCACCTTCATGAAGTCTGTTTCTGATTGTTTGGTCGAAGACATTCACGCCAGTGGCCTGCTGGAGGTCATTTCTGGCAGTGCTCATCCTATTCCTCCTTGCACAAAGGAGCAGATACCTGTCCTGCTGATGGGTTTAGGACCTTCAACGGCCCTGTCTAGCTCTCCTAGAGTAACTGCCTGGAATCTCCTCCATGCGCTTGAGACTGTGCTGGGAGAAGCAGCAAACCTTCTGGCAATGGCAATGGTATTGATGTGCCATCCTGGAGGAGTTGAACTGTCTGTGCAACCTCTGTAGGGTCCAGGTATTGCCTCATGCTACCAATAGTGACACTGACCCTAGCCAAATGCAAAACTAGTAAAAAACAGTGAGAAAAGATGTAGGGAAAAAATGTCAGTGGCCTCCAGCTGTAAAACCATTCCTGGTCGTCTCATTGTTGCCCATCTACTGCACCTGTTGTTAATTTCATTAACATAAATATAATTTATTCATTAACACCAAAGCAGCTGAAACTGATTAACAACCCCCTCTGCTACTTAACTGCCCAGATCAATATCCCAGGAGTTTAATTGACTTGATGCTATACTCTGATTAAAATGTGTTCCTTTAATGTTTATTAAATATACAGTGCATATATAGATAGATAGATAGATAGATAGATAGATAGATAGATAGATAGATAGAAAGATAGATGTACAGTCAGGTCCATAAATATTGGGACATCGACACAATTCTAACATTTTTGGCTCTATACACCACCACAATGGATTTGAAATTAAACAAACAAAATGTGCTTTAACTGCAGACTGTCAGCTTTAATTTGAGGGTATTTACATCCAAATCAGGTGAACGGTGTAGGAATTACATCAGTTTGCATATGTGCCTCCAACTTGTTAAGGGACCAAAAGTAATGGGACAATTGGATTCTCAGCTGTTCCATGGCCAGGTGTGTGTTATTCCCTCATTATCCCAATTACAATGAGCAGATAAAAGGTCCAGAGTTCATTTCAAGTGTGCTATTTGCATTTGGAATCTGTTGCTGTCAACTCTCAAGATGAGATCCAAATTGCTGTCACTATCAGTGAAGCAAGCCATCATTAGGCTGCAAAAACAAAACAAACCCATCAGAGAGATAGCAAAAACATTAGGCGTGGCCAAAACAACAGTTTGGAACATTCTTAAAAAGAAGGAACGCACTGGTGAGCTCAGCAACAGCAAAGGACCTGGAAGACCACGGAAAACAACTGCGGTGGATGACCGAAGAATTCTTTCCCTGGTGAAGAAAACACCCTTCACAACAGTTGGACAGATCAAGAACACTCTCCAGGAGATAGGTGTATGTGTGTCAAAGTCAATAATCAAGAGAAGACTTCACCAGAGTGAATACAGAGGGTTCACCACAAGATGTAAACGATTGGTGAGCCTCAAAAACAGGAAGGCCAGATTAGAGTTTGCCAAACGACATCTAAAACAGCCTTCACAGTTATCGAACAACATCCTATGGACAGATGTGAAAGGATTAAATGGAATATAACTGAATCCATTTTGTATACACTAATACAAGATGCTAGTTTAATATATATATTTGAGATGTGTGCACACTAACAAAACTGTCTATCTCAGCTTCATGTAGAAATGAGTGTTTTTGCAAACCCTTACAAAAAAGCAGATAAGGTTTACTCTCACTTCTGAAAAGTTTTAACCACAAATTGGGTGTTAGGTCAGATTAAAGCCATGGTCTGGGCTTTAGAGGAGATATGGTATGATAGATAAAGCAGAAGAGTGAAAATGCAAACCTCATACAAATAATTGTTGAGTTAAGGTAAAATAATGTACATGTATTTGATTGGAAGATCTGAGGGTGTGTTTGCCTAAAGACTACAGTATAATAACCCTGATGTTATGCCAATAAAACTGAAGTGTTTGCAATCGCAACTGAGGTGATTTGAGTGCATTCACTTTCCGAGATCTCGTAGCTGTGTCCAGGTGTGACCGTTGGTATCTTGAGGGGGCCCCCAAGGAAAAGGAAAAAGACCACCTACCTACTTTCAAGATGAGACCAAGATCAACTTGTACCAGAGTGATGGGAAGGAAAGAGTATGGAGAAGGAAAGGAACTGCTCATGATCCTAAGCATACCCCCTCATCAATGAAGCATGGTGGTGGTAGTGTCATGGTGTAGGCATGTATGGCTGCCAATGGAACTGGTTCTCTTGTATTTATTGATGATGTGACCGCTGACAAAAGCAGCAGGATGAAGTCTGAAGTGTTTCGGGCAATATTATCTGCTCATATTCAGCCAAATGCTTCAGAACTCATTGGACGCCGCTTCACAGTGCAGATGGACAATGACCCAAAGCATACTGCAAACGCAACCAAAGAGTTTTTTAAGGGAAAGAACTGGAATGTTATGCAATGGCCAAGTCAATCACCTGACCTGAATCCGATTGAGCATGCATTTCACTTGCTGAAGACAAAACTGAAGGGAAAATGCCCCAAGAACAAGCAGGAACTGAAGACAGTTGCAGTAGAGGCCTGGCAGAGCATCACTAGGGATGAAACCCAGCGTCTGGTGATGTCTATGCGTTCCAGACTTCAGGCTGTAATTGACTGCAAAGGATTTGCAATCAAGTATTAAAAAGTGAAAGTTTAATTTATGATTATTATTCTGTCCCATTACTTTTGGGACCTTAACAAGTGGGAGGCACATATGCAAACTGTTGTAATTCCTACACCGTTCACCTGATTTGGATGTAAATACCTCAAATTAAAGCTGACAGCCTGCAGTTAAAGCACATCTTGTTCGTTTCATTTCAAATCCATTGTGGTGTTGTATAGAGCCAAAAATGTTAGAATTGTGTCGATGTCCCAATATTTATGGACCTGACTGTATATTCGGGATAAGCTCAGGCGGGTCCAGATCTTAGTCTGAACCCATGTGGTGAGCTCACTCATCAGGAATCTGTCACCTGTACCAGTCCAATCATAAGTGGTTGAGGCATTCCCTGCCCTACAGTCGCACTTATACACACCTCTTGCATGCTTGCGTCTGCAGGGTGGGGAATGCCCTGGATGCAGATGATTGTCCCAGTACAGGTGACTGCTTCTTTGTGGGCTCACTCAAGTTGGTTAAAACTAGGTTCCAAACATACCTTAGTTCCTGTATAAATAAACATATCCACAATACAAACCTCTCTGAGCACACTCTCCAGCTAGTCAGAAAATAACTAAACTGATTCAGGTTCATCTAAATAGTGTTTTTGTAAATAGAGCCACACTGCTTCAGTGCACCTCTGTGAAGTGTGGTCCCTAATGCTAGGGAGCAGGCTTACAGAGATATATACAGTGGGTAAAATAAGTATTAAACACGTCGCCATTTTTCTTGATAAATATATTTCTAAAGGTGCTATTGACATAAATTTTCACCACATGTTGGTAACAACCCATGCAATCCATACATACAAAGAAATCAAAACAAATAAGTTCAGAAATTAAGTTATGTACACACGCCTGTGACTGACGGCCTGTCACTGACGGCCACAGGAAACCGCAATTCACTGCAAACCGCAGTGGCCACGGTTTTGCCGTGTTTTGCGTTTTCCCATGGTCGGCAGTCAAAACATTCCTATCCTGAACGTGATTCTTCCGTGTTCAGGAGAGGGAGGTTTAACCTCACCTAACAGCTGCAGCTGCTAAACTCTGCTAAAAGCCTATGTGTACATGGACACTCAGGCTTTTATGGAGTTGAGTTTAGGAGCTTTGGCAAAAAAATGCCAAAAGCTCCTAAACTTGAGTTTAGCAGCTGCTCGTGTACATGAGCCCTAAGGCTTCATGTACACAAGCAGCTGCTAAACGGTTGCCGAATTTTGCCTCGATTTGCATTTTGCCGCGGCTGGCAGTCACGGTCGGCTCGTGTACATGAAGCCTTAGTGTTGAGATTGCATCACTGAAACTTTGGTGGTTTCTTCAGTGCATTAAACTCTTGCTTTATATAGTGCTCCCCTGGAAATATCCCAACTGTGCTTTCTCACTACTGGGTTACATTTTTGTTGACCTTCAAGTGCATCCTACTCTTGTACCATACATATATAGTATATATTGTGTGTGTGTATATATATATATATATATATATATATATATATATATATGCATATATATATATATATAAAAACAAGATGTCTCTTGGTTTCCCTTTTCCCACCCAACAGTGAAGCATATCAAAGAGTACATTCTTTCAGGAAATGCATTAATTTAGAGATATGTTTAGAGATATGAGCTCATGAAAAGATAAAAATAACCACCACTGTAATCATGGTTTTGGAATACTTTCAAAGATATTTGAAAATAGAATCACATTAATTATAAATTAATTAAAAATACAAAATTAATAATTGAAGCATCAACCAATTAATAACAAGCTTAATGTGCATCTACAGCCAAATCTTTTATTTTACTTTCATAGTGAGGAAGTTGAAACCCTGTCAATGTCATGTCATGGGTCACCTTAGAGAAATACAATATCTTGATTTGTTTTGGTGATCATTGTCAATGGGACTAAAAATATGGGAGAAAACAAAACTCTGCTATGCCACCAGTACATGAATAAAGAATAAAACATTTGTGACAAACGTGTTTTATTATATGCACTGCATAGGTTTTATGCTTCATTTTAAAAGTTAACTGCTTTTGACTACTCTATATTGCTCAAAACCATAAACTGTTATTTTAGATTACATTTGCACCACTACCTGTGCAATGTCTGTCCAGAAACAAGCCAATTTTCCACTCACTTTTTGTCAGATGAATACAGGTGTTTTAACCTCATGCTATGGGTATATTTGTTGCATGGGTTCGTATGGAGTACAAAGATGGCGTCCATGCCGGATACTGCATCACCATGTCACTTACGCGTTGCGTCACGGCACACGTGACCCATAGCATGAGGTTAAAACGCCTGTATTCTTCTGACAAAAAGTGAGTGGAAAATTGGCTTGTTTCTGGATATATTTATACATTAAACAATATTACACTATGGAGGCTCTCTCTTCCATGTGTTTATTATGAGTCCTGTTGGAGTTGGCTGTATCACTCTTACCTAGAGGGGAACTTTGATCTGATGTTATACTGCTATCTGGAAGGATTCCATTAAAAGGGAAATCACACTTGGAGGATCCAAGGGTGATCCAAAAGCTTTTTGGCCCACTGGGTCACGGTAAGGAGGTGAGGAGGCAATTCAGATATTATTGGATTTATCACCAGCGGCTGTAGTGCACATCCACAGCACCATTTGCATGTTTATTTGTGGAACACTGGGTTTACATGCACTATTTGTGTTGGACTTTTTTTCAAGTGTTGCGATTTATATGTCAACATAAGTTTTGCTGTATGATTCATTTATGTTTTTGAGGTATAAATTTTGGGATGAGATTGTGGGATGTTATAATATATATGTGATTTTTTGAAATTTGTTTCACTAAGCACTGTTCTCTTTATTTGAATGATTTATCCCCAGTGCTGGGATCACCTGTTTGTTTCACTGATTTTTCTATGATCAGTCACTGATCCTAATTAGGGATCCGGGTAGTTGTGAGCACATTCTTTGTATAAATATACCATATTGGGTATATTTTGAGATCACAATTTTTGGTTGTTTTATTCACTGTGTTTTGTTACTTTCAGATCCCAGGTGGGATCAGGGCACTATAGAGATATCACTTGTTATTATATATGATTGGTTGGGATTAGGTCATTATTTTGTTATTATTGCGTCATTATATATTTTATATATGAACGGTACACCATTTATTTATTTATCTCTATATATGAGCGCTACACCATTTATTTATTATTTAGTATCAATCACTTATAGGTAATAGGTGTGGGTGTTAGCTGCCATTATTTATTTGAATTGTTGTACACTTCTAAGTGCAGGAGGTATTTATTATATATTTTTAAGCACCAAATAGTGTTCCACCACTACACATAAATAGATAAAGTGAACAAATAGTGCTGCGCTATATAACTAACCCCTAAATCACTGTGCAAAAATAAATAAAGTACATAAAGGTGCCAAAACAGAACAATATGGTAAATAAGTAAACACCTGACAGAGCCTCAATCCAACACTGCCCAATTAGGGCATCAATCAATATGTCATAAAAACTATATGCCCTCTCCTACAAAAGAGGATGACCTAAGAACCATATGTGTAAAGTAACTATAAATGTATTATCATTAACTTATACCAGTGTTTCTCAACCTCTTTTCAGTCAAAGCACCCGTCATAATTTTAAAGGGTGCCTTGGGAATGTCTTTAATTTTAGATAGTCTTGAGGCACCTCATTCTAAAATGTGAAAAACTATTCTAGAGGTTTCATATAATGCAGCAACACCCACACACGGAGGATACCTAAAATTTGAGGGAATTCATTCTTCCAAAGTAAATACATTTTTGCACACTGGTACTGACTAGTATTCCAGGGTTTCTCTTCTCCCTCAGTCTTTCTCCATCACTGAGCCAATGTGACCCCAGCACTGATGGAGAGGGGCAGAGGAGGGTCAGACTAGGATGCTGTGCAGGCAGCTGACATCCTCCTTATCAACTGATGATGTCATTGGTTGTCAGGACTCTGACGGCTAGCAGGTCATAAGGGTGCACAATGAAAACCTGTGGCTTTGTGTAACTAAAAGTCAGGCTTGTTCCACCTGCTGGCTTGTATACAATTTTTGGGTAATTTGTAGACATTTTGCCAAGGCACCCCTGAGGAAACCTCAAGGCACCCCAGGGTGCCTGGGCACCCTGGTTGAGAAAGGCTGACTTATACAATGAACACTAGATCGCATTTCAGGTGCCATTTGTGGAAAAATCCAGAAAACTATTAGGGGCTGTCATCCTTTATTTTCTAACTTCAGTTAGGAGGACAGTAACAATAACAGCTGTCTAAGGGTTTTGTTGTTGCTGAGAAGGAAGTTGTGAATGGAATGTGCATCATAAATAGTCAGAAGACCTTAAATTAGAAAAAAATACAAAAATATGTCTGGGTCACTGACACAGAAGTATAAAAGCAAGGACAGGTGTAATTCAATCTGGATACAACAAATACAAATCCACTAGAGTACCATCTTTATGTTTTGAAAGCATGATGTCCTATTAAAGTGCAGTTGAACCTTTATTGTTTAATAGAAATTTGCAGTCAGAATGTGTAAAAAGTAAAAAAAGTGTATTTTATTTCATTGTGTTGATGCTTTTCTATTCTATGAAACTGTTCTGTTCTGGCAAAATGCTCCAATCAACTATACTCATTGTCCCTGACTAGAAAGCACTAACCCATTAAAAAAAATCATTTAAAAAAAATCACATATTCTTTTTATGCAGACTGACTACTTTTATTAAAAAATGTAAACTCAATCGGATTTAAAATATTTACGTCTGTGTGGAAAGAAAATGTGTTTGAAAATGTAGCTTTATTCTTATAACATGCAAAAAAAATGTGCCTGCTTATTATGTGGGCCAATTTCTTGGAGCCATTTCTAAAAACACAAAGCAATCAGATTCATTGTTTGCACTGGAATAGTTTCCTTTGTCTCCATAGTAATTATGTATGAATCACACACTCTTCTGATGCTTGCTTTGTTGGATTTTAAGGATTATGTAAAAGTCGTGATATGAAAGAGATGTTACACATTAGTCACATGAGGTGCAGCAAAAACCTTTGTATGGCAAAAGCAAGAACCATAGGGATTAGGACAAGATTTAACTATATAATGATGACAACTAAATTCTTTCCTTTGTAAACATTTGTTTCCAGTCAGACTCCTTCCTCAAGTCCATTGGTAACTAGATAAGAAACAAGACACACAGTGATATTTTGAAAATGTATTGGAAGTGGGGTTCTGGTCAAGGGTCTTTTGCCTTCTGTCAACCCTATTCCATGTACTTTTCCACAAGGATGCTAGGCATGCACTTCTTCACTGCCAAATCCTGGGACTCTATTCATACCAGCAGAAACTAGCTGCATACATATTCATAGCCTCCAATTGGGCTGTAACCAGGGCTTGGAAGAAATCCTCACTCCGGTTCATGGAGGTGAAGGACATTCTGACCACCCTAATGATTCATGATAAGATAATCAGTATGCTCCATGATTCCAACTCCAAATGTTTCAATGTTTGGAACCCTTGGTGGTCATACACTCTTCTAGCCCTGCACCCAGCTAGTGTGGGTGGCCCTGGTCAACATGGTGTTCTTCAGCCTGCGGGAACCCTTCCTCTTTTCTTAAATCTGTTCTGTTATTCTTTCTTCCCCCTCTCCATCCTTTTCTCCCACCTGTCTCTACCTTGCCCCCTCCCTCATATCCCCCCCCCCATTTTTCTCCCCACCAGCACCCAGTCTGAGATCCTCCTACCCTTTGTGGATGGGGGTTCCCCCCTACCCCTCGTTTTACACCCAGCCCTGGGTCCAGTCATTTTTGATTACCCCCGGCCCTGTTGTTTGGGGGTAGATGGCTCACAGTCTTGTACATTCAAAATGTATGCATTGACTTTGTGATCATTTTTCTCTACTGCTCATACCACCGGTGTGGGAAAATGTGTTACTCCTTTTCATTTTGACATGTTCCTATATTATTTAAAAACAATTATTGTACCTGAAAATGTATTTCACGTGATTATACTTTTAGATAATAGTGGAATCATGTAGATTAACTGCGTTTGTTCCATTTTCAGCAACACATACATGTTCTTACAACCCTAGGAGTAATATTGTGCATTAATTCATACTGAGTGGCCACACTGTGTCCTGTTAGTTCTATACAGTAAAACACTCACCTCCACAAAATAGAAACATGGTAAGAGAGTCATGCTGTCCTTTGGAGGCCGAGGTTTGGTCTTCTCTTTAGAGGATATCATGGCACCCACTACGTGACTATTGAGATGTGGGGCCCGTTGATGCCTAAAGACATAAAGTACAGTTTGGGAATTTTTGCATGATGGAGGTGACAAGGGATTAGTCATTAGCATGCTCAAGGTGAAGATAGCAAAAGATCTTTCCAGATAAACATTCAAAGCTGCTAAGGAACCTTCGGTTACCAGATTTTTTTAGGGCACTAGCCAGATCTAGGCTGCTACCTCTTAGAGGTTTTCCTGAATGGGGCTTTTCAGTGGTTCCACAAGCTTTGACCAAGGAACCTTTGGAATCTGAAAGCTTAAGGCTCCGGTAACATTTTGTGCGACTCCAAAGCCGCACGATTTCCAGTGCGACTTTGGAGTGTCACTTGATATGACATTGATGAAACGTTATACTCTCTGGCACTCAAGTTACATCAAAGTAGTGCAGGAACCTTTTCAAGGTCGCTGCGACTTTAAGTCACATAGATCCGAACAGGTGCCATTGAAAATGATAGGTTGTTACTTGTCATGTGACTTTGTATCGAAAGTCGCATGACAAGTTGGAGAATTGTGAATGGAGCCTAAAAGTTGTCACACAGATTAATCCTCTGGTCATTGAATTTGGCCCCCCAGATCAATGAGTTACAAACTTCGTCCATAAGGGAGCTTTTTCTGTCAGTCTCTCCAGACTGAACTATATTGAAGATGGAACCAGAGTTTCTGCCCATCATCGCTCTTCTACCAACACTCTCAGGACATTATTCTTCCTACATTCTGTCCTAATCCAGTTTGCAATAGAAAAAACATTTTTCAGACCCTGAATAACTGGACAAGTGTGTTGTAATACCTGGAGGTAATCGAAACTTATAGAAAAACAAGTTTTCTCTATATGTGTTGTTCGCTGGTGTCAAGAAAAACCAAAGGCCTTCGAGGAATTCCATTGCCAGCTTTTTAATGATGGCTATTAGAGAATAATATAGCTTTATAAATCTGGATTCCCCACTAGGGGTTCATACACATTTCTCTGGAGCTTTGGCATCTACCTGGGCCCAGTGGGCTGGTGCCACCCTAGAATAGATTTGCAAGGCAGCGATTTTGTCAGTCTAAAGAATTTAGAAAAGCAGGTTTACTTACTGGATGCTCTGCTCCTGCAGGATTCTCTGTGCCGCTGCCCTACAGCAAGGTCAACATGGTCATCAAGACCAATGCAGGGTCCATAGCCCTGCATTGGATGTGAGGATGCTGAGGGATAGGCCAACCCCTTGATCATAGGGTAGTGCATTGTCTGTGGAGTGGAGGATCAGGTAAGCTTAACTGTCCCTCTAGACTAAACCAGCAGTTAACCCTTGCAGTGTAGGCGCAGCCCCACTGCAAGGAAGAATTCTTAGGGTTTCTGGAGTTGGGCTTTAACTGAGGGGTTAAATAGATACACTTAAAACTTATTTTTTGTTACTTTTTTTCACTTTTTTTATGTTTTGATTGGGTTGATTTACTTACAAAAAGTGTTCCCAGGCTTTGATTCACTTCAGAAGCCAATTTAGGCACCCCTGCAACACAGCACAATTTGACTGTCAAAATGACAGCCATTCATGGCAATTTCTGACAGCTTCAGAGAAGACAGTAAGAACAGGGTGCACCAGATACATCAAAGTAACTTTTTTGTGGATGGACCCAAGGTCCATGACTGGTTAAGGATCTGTCCACAAAGTGGAAATTTCCTGTAATTTATTCTGAAACAGATTAGTTTGTTGCACTTTGACAGTTTTAGTCTACAAGACTAAAAATCTTCTCTTTTCTTGCTGTTATGTGCTACGGCTCAGGCCGTGCTGCTCATTTAATGCCTCCCATGCTTTTTAGGTCACTAATCCAGAACAAAAATGCAACAAGGGAAGTCAGAACTTCTGATGCTCTTACTTGTTCCTGGTCAGTAACTTAGTAAGTACTGATGATATGGGGTTAGCAAGACAGCCAGGTAGCTAGCATTTTCGGAAGAAGAGATTGGCTATGGCAGCTTACATAGTTACATAGTTAGTCTGGCTGAAAAAAGACAAAAGTCCATCCAGTTCAATCATAAAAAAAAAAAAGTTATAATCCTATACCCACAGTTGATCCAGATGAAGGCAAAAACCCAGCAAAGCATGATCCAATTTGCTTCTACAGGGGAAAAAAATTCCTTCCTGATCCCCCTGAGAGGCAATATACATATTCCTCTATTACAGGTTTCCTTTAAGATGATCATAGAAAAAAATGATTCTTCTGGATTTGGTTTGTCTGCCTCTCCATATATTACATACATATCTATATACATACCCAACCCTGTACATACAGTACATACCCAACCTCTCCATAAATTACATACATACCTAAAATACATACATACTCCACCTTTCCATACATTATATTCTGTATAAACATACCCTACCCCACACATGTCATATATACAGTACCCACCCCACCCCATACATTCCATAAATACTGAATATACCCCACCTTTCCATACATTACATACATAACCCGCCCCACTTCTCTATACATCATTTTCTCTGGGAAATAAATGATTATTTGGTAAGATAAGCAAACACAATAGATGCCTTTCTCTCCCTCACTACCGTGGGCATAAACATGCATGCTTAGATGATCCAGTAATTCATCTTTATAAAAGATCTTTTGTTTAATCATGTGGCATGGCTGACCACAATTTGATTCACAGTGAGTTGAGGTAAGTAACAGTTGGTGTGTAAGGTGAGTTGACAGCGGTGCTTATATATGCACAAGTTAATGCTTGATCGCATATACCAAGACCGTGTTATATGGCTGTTCTCTTCTCATCAAAACAGAAGTGATGGTGCCTAAGAATAGCATATAATGAGGACCTTTGCCCAGATCTGCCAAGATCTGCCTCACTGTGCTCACTCTTAAATTATCTCCCACTTGCCTATTTTTAATCTGCCTGGCAGAATTTGTAGGCTGGCACTAGACTCTTTCTTGAGGTTTTGCCAAGTGACAAAAACAGGGTTGAGCAGTCCAAAATAAGGATTACAGAATTCTGGAAGGACCAGTCGGGGTACTGGTTCTTCAGCAAACATGGACTTTTTTTGGCGGGTAAGGATCTTTTAAAAAGAGCTATCAAATTTAGTGCAAACAATCCAAAAGGTTTTTTTTATTTTCACTTCATCTTTGATGGTGGTATTGTACTGTCTCTCAGTGTAAATAAACTTTTTCTGTCTCATGACCCTTTGTAAAAGGCATACCTCACCCACCAAACGATTTAGAAATTGGTGAGTATTCACCAAATCCCATGCTTCTTGCTGACTGGAAGGCTATGGGTCTGACTCAGCAAGGAGTGTGTCTGACCTCTGAAGAGAGACCTCTGCTTCCACCCAGAGAGCAAGGGACCTTCTCCACAGCAGGCTGGCAGGGGACAGAATTTCTTTACTCTGTGACTACTTTAAGCCTTTGCTCACCTTTCATTTTATTGCACATCTGATATGGATGATTAGCTGATGATTTAGCTGATTTAATCTGTCATAAGAGTCAGTGACTTAAATAGTATTGAAGCCATAGGATCACCATTTCAGCCATGGAACTCCTACTTTCAGAAGATCTCAGCAGTGGTAACCCCCTTTTCCTTTAATTCAAAACCTTTCCCCTGGATCTGGAATGCAAATGGATTTTGAATTTCTCACATGGAGCAGTTTTATACCTGTTGTTACCATGTATTATTGTTATTTCACTATACAAGTCAACGTGAATGCTCGATAAATGCACCTCAAAGGGGAAACATTCTTCCCCGAAAGCATGCTAAAATGTGATGGTTATGTAACCACGTTTTATATACCTTAAAATTTCCTTAAAGCATCAGAGAATGTATTTACCATTATAATTATAGGTTATCATAGCTAATGAATTCAGGGTATGGCATTTTTTATATCATTACATTGGAGTCTAGCTTGGACCAATGTAACTATGCATATACTATATCTGAGAGACCCCTCAGATGGAAATCACTAAAGTGGACACTGATCTCCACTAGCTTTGGGGTCATGTGCTGTGTGGCTGTTCTGCTGCACTATGAACAAAAAGGCCCTGATTTACTAAGAATAATGTCCAACAGCAGAAACTGAACATTCAGCCAGACCCCATTAAATCAATTAAGAGCTTTCGGTGGTCAAAAAAATGTCTAAGAGGCAGACTGAAAAACGTCTAGCACGCAGACTGAATTCTCTTTGTAAATCTCTGACCTGAGTAGACAAAATTGTAGGAGTAATGCTGGATAAGGTCCCTAGGCGGCGCACACGCGCGGACTTTGTCCCGTTCGCATTTATTTGTATGCCAGATGTTAAAACTCACAGGTGTTTCTTGCCTTTTTTTCTCCAAAAATGATCGGCCAACTAATGCATTTCCTAATGAATGTTACAAAGTTATATATCCTATTTTCGAATGTCATACATTTATAAACTTATATCTAAAATAATTAGAATTTTTAGTTCTAATTTCTGAATCTAAGTATATATCTTCATTCTCTTTAATCTACATGCCAGATTAAACTGTCTGTTACAGTGGCTTAGTGGTTAGCACTTGCAGCACTTTGGCTCATGGGTTCTAATCCCAGTCATGGTAGCACCTGTCTGGAGTTTGCATGCTTTCTCTGTTTAAACGAAAGAATTGCTGGCAATTAAAAAATAAAAAAATGGCTTAGGGTCCCCCCCTCTATCCTTACCAAACCCTTCATGTCTGGTATGGTTTTTGAGGGAAACTCCCATGCCAAAAAAAAAAGCCATGGGTCCCCCCCAAAATCCATACCAGACCCTTATACAAGCATGCAGCCCGGCAGGTCAGGAAAGGGAGGGGGGATGAGCGAGCGCCTCCCCTTCTGAACCATACCAGCCCTCAATATGAGGGGGTGCTTTGGGGTGGGAGGGGCTCCCCCCCAAAGCACCTTGTCCCCATGTTGATGGGGACATGGGCCTCTTCTCCACAACCCTGAGCTGTGGTTGTGGGGGTCTGCGGGTGGGGGGCTTATCGGAATCTGGAAGCCCCCCTTTAGCAAAGGGGCCCCTAGATCCCAGAGCACCCCCCCCATGTGAATGATGATGGGGTACATGGTACCGCTACCTGTTCACAAAAAAAAACTGTAGTGTGAAAAAAGACAGGAGACAGTCTTTGACAAGTCCTTTATTAAAAGAAGGAAAATAAAAGAATGTCCCCTGAAGTAGATCCAATGTCAATCACGATGCCCGCCACTGACCGGAAAAAAGAAAAAAAAAAGAAGGCTCTGCTCCCGACGCTCGCTCCCAGCCATCTGATTGCTCCGCTGGCTTGACAGTTCTTAAATATGTAAAGAGCGAGGTCACCCGGTGATATCACTCACTCACTCACATGACCCCGCCCCCGTATGACATCATCAACTGGGACATGCTGGGTCAATGATGTCACACGGGGGCACGCTCACATGGGACCAGGGTGCTTTGGGGAGGGGAGCCCCCCTGCCCTAAAGCAACCCCTATGTTGAGGGCATGTGGCCTGTTATGGTTCAGGAGGGGGGACGCTCGCTTCTCCCCCCCTTTCCTGACCTGCTTGGCTGCATGCTCGGATAAGGGTCTGGTATGGATATTGGGGGGATCCTACGCCATATTTTTATTAATTTTGGCGTGGGGCTTCCCCTCAAAATCCATACCAGACCCAAAGGGCTTGGTATGGATGGGAGGGGGGTACCCCACACTGTTTTTTTTTTTTAATTGCCGACCTTTATTTTTAGATTCAGCTGTCAATAATACAGTTAAGGAAATACGTATTTGATCCCCTGCTGATTTTGAATGTTTTCCCACTTACAAATAAATGGTCAGTCTAAAAATCGAATGGTAAGTGTATTGTAACACTGAGAGACAGAATAGCAACAAAAAATTCAAAAGAAATGTACGTCTAACAAATTATGCACTTATTTGCATGTTCATGAGGGAAATAAGTATTTGATCCCCTTCACAAAACATGACTTAGTACTTGGTGGCAAATTCCTTGTTGGCAATCACAGAGGTCAGACGTTTCCTGTAGTTGGCCACCAGGTTTGCACACATCTGAGGAAGGATTTTGGCCCACTCCTCTTGGCAGATCCTCTCCAAGTCATTAAGGTTTGGCGACTGACATTTGGCAACTTGAACTTTCAGCTTCCTCCACAGATTATCAATTGGATTAAGGTCTGGAGACTGGCTAGGCCACTCCAGGACCTTAATGTGCTTCTTCTTGAGCCATTCTTTTGTTGCATTGGCCTTGTGTTTTGGGTCATTGTCATCCTGGAACACCTATCCACGACCCATTTTCAATGCCCTGGCTGAGGGAAGAAGATTTGATGGTAGATTGCCTCGTCCATTGTCCCTTTGATGCTGTGCAGTTGTCCTGTCCCCTTAGCAGAAAAAAACCCCAAAGCAGAATGTTTCCACCACCATGTTTGACAGTTGGGATGGTGTTCTTGGGGTCATAGGCAGCATTCCTCCTCCTCCAAACACGGCGAGTTAGATTGATGCCAAAGAGCTCAATTTTGGTCTCATCTGACCACAGCACTTTCAACCAGTCCTCCTCTGCATCATTCAGATGTTCAGTGGCAAACTTCAGATGGGCCTGGACATGTGCTTTCTTGAGCAGAGGGACCTTGCGGGCACTGCAGGATTTCAATCCTTGTCGGCGTATTGTGTTACCAATTGTTTTCTTGGTGACTGTGGTTCCAGCTGCCTGGAGATCATTGACAAGATCCTCATGTGTAGTTCTGGGATGATTCCTCACTGTTCTCATGATCATTGATACTCCATGAAGTGAGATTTTGCATGGTGCACCAGACCTAGGGAGGCTGACAGTTGTTTTGTGTTTCTTCCATTTGCGAATGATTGCACCAACTGTTTTAGTGAGACAGATACCGCTGGTGCTCTCACCATCTCCCGATCTGCTGGAGAGAACGCCGTTGCGTCACTTCCAGTTGTGGATCTGCGTCACTTAATCATAGGGATCCCGACAAAACATTTCAGGGTGTGACGGTGTGGCGGACCGGAAGTGACGCAGATCTGCAACCGGAAGTGACGTGACGGCGTTCTGTCTGGCAGATCCGGAGGTGGTTGGAGCACCAGCGGTATCTGTCTCACTAAAAGGCTATTTTAAAAAGGCTTAACTATTTTTGCAATGTTGTAAGTGCCATATTTTGGCTTATTAAAGTTGTTTACCTTTGGTAATACACGATTGGAGCAAATGTTTTTCTCTTTTTATGTAACTATGGAGAGGAATATATATTATGATCCTGGCTACCATCTTATCATGGGCAGGGGCGAACTGACCATTTGGAAACTCGGGCACTGCCTGAGGGCCCGGGGTCAGTAGGAGGCCCCATGAGATGCCCCTGGTACCTTTTTCATAGGCTTTTTTGAGTTTAGGCAGGGACACAGGGGCCCCATGATCCCCTATTGCCCGGAGGCCCCATGAGTTGTCAGTCTGCCCCTGATCATGGGTGATTATTGGAGGAACTTCCCGGTCTTAATATTTTTGGAATCACTAATTTGGAATCTATATAACAAAGTAGAAAAAAGGCTGTGTTCTGATGATCCTGATATCTGGAATTTATGCAATAAGGCTCATTAAAGGCTATGTTCTGGTGAGAGCACACCTAAGAGGGGGTGTATGAAAGACACAGCATGTGATTTATTTATTTATTTCTGCACTGGGAGCTACAGAGGATTTACACTGTGGAAGATTTTTTGGGGGGAATTTATTATTAATCACAGTGTTTCACTGGACTTATGTTATATGGTGTTTATTTTAGGCACTATTTTATATATATATATTTTAATTTTTTTATTTTTATTTTTAATCTTTTATGTCACATATGATTTATGTAATTATCTATCAATATGTTTGTATATAGAAATGATCAAAAGTAATTAGTGTATCACAGACACATAATGCGCCGCTAATTATCACTAATAGTGGGATTTTTTGAATAAAGATATGCCTAGCTAAAAATAGTGCTGTTTCTGAAACTCAGTTGATGGTCGCGATTGCCATCTTCTAGAGGACACCACACAGAGATTTACTATTAGACACAGTCTAAAAGAAAAGCGCCCACAGTAGACGGTTACATTTTTTTCTGCACATGCGCATTTCTATCAGTGCATAGACGTTAGAAAGGCGTCTATTTCTTGACAATCATGAATTCAATAAAAAAAATCTATTTTTTACCCGCTGAAAATTTTTTTTAAAAGGAATATATTCTTTAAAGTGAAATCCAGATATTTGGGACAGCAAATTTCAATGTGAACATGTTTCTACAGTGATTTTTTTTTCCTATAGACGTGCTTCTAGGATGTCTGCTTTTTTAGACGGATTCCTTTATTGTGTCCATTAGTAAATTCGCTTTCGTGTCTATTTGTTAGACGCTTTCTTTAGTAAATGTGTTTGCCGTCTAAAAGTAGACGGATTCCAATGAAAAGTAGAGTTTAGCCTATGGAAGTGTGCCTAGACGCCATTTATGCACTTTAGTAAATCAGGGCCAAGAGGTTGGTTGCTTGGCATGGGTGCCATTTAGAGAATGCTTTGCTTTTTTTCAATGCAAAGCATTCTCTGATTGGATGAGGTGGAAAACATGATGTCATCACCCCCTCACCACCTCATGCAATCAGAGAATGCTTTGCATTTGTTGAGAGAATGCAAAGCAGACTCTGAATGGTACCCGTGCTGAGCTGCAGACGTCCTGTGTTCAGTACACATCAGGGAAGCCACTTGTTACAGGACCAGGAAGCTAGGGGAGACCACTGAAGTAGTAGTGCTTGGTAAAGTGATTTCCAGTTTCTAGAGGGATTCCACAAGTATGTTATATGGATAGTTATGAACTGTAACTATATCAATTCCTGGAAATAATCTGTAAACTATAAGCTTATCTGGCTTGTTAATTGTATTGGTCACTGGAAAAGCTATGAACTCACCAGTTGACCTCCATGCTATAGGTGCCCCATGCTCGTCAGGTATCAAAGTAACTTTCTATATCACTTCCCCAAACTGAAATAGTATCACTGAATACCCTTTGTTTATAGTGATTGTTGTGCAGTTCCATCAGTAAATGTAGTTATTTTTTCCCATTTATAGCAACATGATGTAACAGTTTATAGAGCACATTTGTTTGTACAATTCGTTCATTTCCTGCCTTGTAAGGCATGTATAATTTTATGTAAGCTCATGCAGGCAAACACAAACCTTCTCTAGGGCCAGTTTGGTAAGATGCCAAAGAATATATCAGTATGTATTTGGGTTTGGGGAGGAAACAGCCAGAATAAACCTACTTAAACACATGGAAAGCATACCAACTCCATGCAGATAGCATTCCTATCTGGACAATAAAAACTTCATTTTCTGTGGTCTGTGGAATGATAGCAATAGTACAATACAATGGAGCAATGCTTGGTTGAAGAATACATGATTGACACCCTTTCCACTGCCTTGACCCTTTAATATTTCTAAAAATGATAAAAATCAGTAGAAAATTGCAACATGCTGGAATCAGAACATTTCAAATATCAGATACCTAGAAACATAAGGACGCTCAATGTGGTTTTACACGTGATAATAATACTGTTTAGTAGTTACAAAGCCAGTCATGCAGTCAAGCAAGTAAGAATGTGCAAAAAATGATGTAGACATATACAACTAACAGGTATTTTTTTTATTTTAAATGCTGTAAATGCTGCAGCCATATTTATCAGCATGGGATAACTTGTCAAAAGATGTAGTTACTGCCAGGGATGCATTTCCGCACAGTTAATGATATGGACTGATTGCAGCTGCATATTACTAAGGTATATAGCATTTCACAGTAATCAATATAGCCTCACCATAAACTGCAAATGGAGAAATGACATAAGGATAAGGCAATTAGTGATGTATATCGGCAAATTATAATAGATGAAGATGATTTTACATTAACGCATAGCCAACTGATGTATACATATTCAAATTCAATGAGTATTCCTGTAAATCACTAGCCCAACCCTGAATATACACTCCATGCAATCAACCCAGCAAAATCCACAAGCAACATCTTGAGAGCTAGCTAAAAATATATTTACCTGTCTAGGGAGGGAAATGCAGGGTAGAGAAGGAAGCATCAAACCATCTTTAAGGGAGACCAGGAACAAAGAGAGGTAGAGCAGGATGCTGAGCTACAGTAGTAAGGAGCCCAAAGGATGCCTGTGAATGAATACAGAGCACATGGGGGAGGGTCTGCAAATCTGTGTATCCCGCTGTAACAAAAGAGCAATTCTGGACACCTTACAGAAGGACTTTCCTACAAAGGAGCCCCAGCCACCTTTGTATTCTTCCCATTGACAATGGGACAGGCGTAATAAGGTGTCCTACTGGAAGACTCTAACTCTAGTGTGATTGGTACCCAGGACAAGACAAGGGAGAAGAGGAAGGAGGGATGCTGCCCAGGAGTGATGGAGGGAAGGAACCCAGAGAAGGGACAGACAGAGGAGGAGACAGATGAAGAGGCAGAGTCTGCACTTCACACAAAAGCCATCAGGGTGATGAAGTGTGTGCTGCATGTGCACTCTAGCGTGTCTGCCTGGATTTTGTCTAATAATCGGGACACATTTATTTTAGGTGTGTCCCTGCCTGCCTGTCATTTATTATGGACACTGAAGAGATGGATGTGGGAAAATCAGTCATTTAGGATATTGAAGCATTTCTATTCTCAAGAATAAGACTGCATGTAGGTGATGTATGCATCCCATGAATGCAGTGGTAGTAATACACCTGAAAGCTTAGTAATATTAACATATTATGACTCCTAAAGGTGGCTGTAAAAGTCTTTTTTTTTTATTAAAACAGAACAAAAGTGTAAAATTAAAATGCAAAGTCTCTTCTGAAACAAAATAAACCAACCTGCTTGATTGCAGCGTTCTTTAAAGTGTACAGTGAGCTGCGCATGCGTGCACAGCACCTGCGTGACGAGATGTCTGAATTCTTGCACATGGGAGTGATGTCATCCAGTACCAGACAATCAAGGTGGGCACAGACCAGCAAGGGAGATGATGCCGGTGCTGGTGAGGGACCTTGCAAGCTCTGGACTGTTGAAGCAGAAGTATTGCAGACTTTAGTTCTGCTTTAATGCATCCTTAATTTTGTTTGCATGTAAGCCGTGAATTTGAACTAGTATAAGCCTTTTTCTGTCCCTGTACAGCAGAGCTCAGACTGGGGTATGGAGAAGCAGCACAAATAACCAATGCTGCAGTGCACGTAGCATGCGGATAGAAGGAGAGAGAAATCTGCTGAATCTCTCATCACTGTCCAGTCACATGTGGGGGACAGGGACAAGGCCTGTGTTACCTGCAGTATATAAAAAAATCAGGTCTCCTTGCCTTCCAGATGGGGCTGTAGTGTGTGGCAGGGCTGTTTTATTCTCAGGACTGAAAAATACAAACCTTTGTCAGGTAAAACTGCTCTCTGATATGTATTTCATCACGTGCATGTAGCTGTTTTCCTGGAGTTCAGCTTTACCCTATGGGTTTGATTTAACAAAGGCAAATAGGCTGTTCACTTTGCAAGGGATTTTCACTTAACATAGTGAAAGTTGTACAAATTCACTTTGCAAAGAATACCTAATCATCTACAAAAAACAAAAATGTACAAAATAAAAAAAAAACTAATTTTTGCTTGGAAATGATTGGATGATGAAAGTAATCAGCGTTTCACCTAATTCGTTAAGAGAAAATTACCTTTGCAAAATGAACAGTCTATTTGCCTTCAAATCAACCCCCATAAATCAATGTTTTTGTCTGCTGAGCTGATTTAGCTGAACTAGAGAATACAAGCCTAAGGAACCAAACAGGTGTCTGCTTTTATTGTCTTATATGTGCCGTAAAATAGCAGATATTTTATTGGTTGCTATCACTCATACCTTCCATTTCCAGTTCCCCTGAACAACTCCGACTTTCCATTCCCAGTTTTTAGAAATCCGCCCTACTGGGTGCGGAAAAATGCAGAGGAAACCCAGCATGCAGCCCTATACATTGCTTGATCCACTGCTTGTGCATATGTACTCTATCCATGCACGTGATCAGTTGCTATCATCGTTACCATGGAGAATTCACAGAACTTCACGGGAACAAAAGAAAAATGGAGGAGGATGGGTTTGTGTTTGTGGAGGACGCGAGGGGCTCTTGGAACTCAGTGACAGGCTTTTATAGTGCTGCCATTTATTAGGCTGTAGAAAAAGGCAGACACAACGGCATGTATATGCTGGTAAATGTGTTCTGCTCAAGAAAATCATTCGGTACAGGCTGTGTGTGCCAGTTACCTAGCAACAAGAAGATGTGGCTGCTGCCTCTTGAGTACCTGCCTTCCTGCCCCCACACACCTCCCTGAGGCATCCTCATTGTTTGCAGGTTACACTTTGCATTCTTAGGGATTTTGCACGCCATGGTGTAAATAAATAAAGGGTTAACTACACAAGCAGTTGTTAACTATTCAGGTGTTGTTTATAAAAGAAGGTTATATACCTAGGTGAGGAGGTAAGTGATACTGTGAGAATCATTTTTCCTTTATACCGGCCATGCACATCAGTATTTTATTTACATTTAGAAATAATCGAGCTGCTTGATTCGATGTGAGATCTTTTATCGTTTTGATCACCGACTGTTTCTGAATTTTTTTTTTTTTAATTTGTGATCTAAAATGATAGAATTTTTTATTTTGCTACCAATCGATCGACTTTGGATTCAAGCATTTAATATATTTCACAGTCATTTAGTAACATGTTAAAAAGGAAGTGATCAAATAGGCATGCTCAAAGGATTGGATCAAAAAAAATGCTTAATACACTAAATGCTTTTAAATCTCAAAATGACTGGAAATATTCTGACCTTCATAATCTCTTCTTTTCATTTTAACCTGAACATAAAAAAGGTATAAAGGAATTTTTTACTTTCAAGTTTTGCTTAAATTCAATCAAAATATGAAGGGTTTGTCAGTTTGAACAATCAGATATTAGGTATAGGTTGACTGTGGGACACCATTATTTTGTACATGGAAATATGTAAAAGAAGATGCACGCCCTTTTGATTTGCCCTTACTGGCTCTTTTTGCAGAAATATGCACTTGTAATAGCACTGATGCCTAAATAAATTGCCCAGAAAAATACGTAATAGGTTGATATCAAGCGTGCATTCAAATGTGTTCTTAAAGGATAACTTCCCCTTTGTGAACATATTACATGTTGCACCCATTTTTAGGGTGGAACATATTACATGTTCCCATAGCCGAAGCCGCTGCACACCTCCCCCCTCCCCCCCGACAGATAGTATGTGGAGAAGTCTCCCCGTGCTAGCTGCCAGATTTAAAGGATCATTTCACCTTTGGGAAAATGTTACATGTTACACCCATTTTTAGGGTGGAACATGTAACATGTTCCCATAGCAAAAGCCGGTGTGCGCCTCTCCCGAACAGATAGTATGTGGAGAAGTCTCCCCGTTCTATCTGTCAGATTTAAAGGATAAGTTCACCTTTGGGAACATATTACATGTTGCACCTGTTTTTAGAGTGGAACATGTAACGTTCCCATAGCCGAAGCCGCTGCTCGCCTCCCCCCCCCCCCCGACAGATAGTATGTGGAAAAGTCTCCTCGTGCTATCTGTCAGATTTAAAGGATAAGTTCACCTTTGGGAACATGTTACATGTTGCACCTGTTTTTAAGGTGGAACATGTAATGTTCCCATAGCTGAAGCCGCTGCTCGCCTCCCCCCCCGACAGATAGTATGGGGAGAAGTCTCCCCGTTCTATCTGTCAGATTTAAAGGATAAGTTCACCTTTGGGAACATGTTACATGTTGCACCTGTTTTTAGGGTGGAACATGTAACGTTCCCATAGCCGAAGCCGCTGCTCGCCTCCCCCCCCGACAGATAGTATTGGGAGAAGTCTCCCCGTGCTCTCTGTCAGATTTAAAGGATACATTCACCTTTGGGAACATGTTACATGTTGCACCCGTTTTTAGGGTGGAACATGTAATGTGTTCCCATAGCCGCTGCCGCTTCATGCCTCCCCCCTCCCTCTGACAGATAGCACAGGGAGAAGTCTCCCTGTGCTATATGTCAGATTTGAGAACCACGCAGCCATGCGGGGCTCCTCCCATGCGGCCGCATCATTCATTCACGGACTTCTGTGAATGAATAAACTGCAAGTCCCAACAACCTTAGAGGTTGTAGTTTTCAATTAACTACCACGGAGCTGTGGAGCACTGTAGTGGTTAATTGAAGCTTCTTATCAGAAATGTCTCCTTGCCCGTACATCCCGTACGGCAACCAGATATTCTGACACTAAGGGCTCGTTCACACTTGGCTGTTTTACCAACGCTTGCCAAACGCCCCTATAGCATTTGCGGAGCGTTTTTTAACGCTCGGCAAACGCTCCGCAAACGCCACATGCGCGGTTTAGCGGCGGTTGCTAGGTGTTTGCCAAGCATTAATAACGCCCCACAAACGCCTATAATGCAGTTTGAGTGGTGTTACCGTTCCGCAACCGCGTCACAACCGCACCGCAAACTCCAGCCAGGCGTTTGCGGAGCGGCACCATAGATGAGAATAGGAGGCTTCAAAGCCTCCTGATTCGACCAGAGGCGTCCGTTTTGCCGCGACGCGATGCAAATGCTTCCGTTAGAACAGCACCATGTGCTGTAATGTGCAGAATTGGCAGAGGCGCTTGGGAAGCGGTAAAAATGCTTCCCAAACACCTCTCTGCCGCCTGCACACAACGCTAGTGTGAACGTAGCCTAAAGGAGTCAATAGAGTCATACACACAGCTATGTCTACAAATGAAAATGTGTGCCGCGTATAGTAGAGTACCAAAAGCGTAGGACACCTCTGCACCCAGAACCGTATATACAGTATCTGCACATTTTACACAGGTACACATATACAGTAAGCACGTGGAAATGCTTATATGCATACACATGTAGCACCCTCCTAGATAGGTGCTAGGAGCAGATAGATTTAGTTTTCTCACTGTAGCCAATAAGGCTGTATTTGTGTCCCAGGCAAATTTAGCTCTAGTTCACTGTAGCCAGTGCAGCTTCATGTCATTGCTTAGTTTCTGCTCTGACTCACAGGCTGCTGATTTAATTACTTTCACTCTGTATCTGCAGGGTTACCTAGATAATTGTGGAACATAGGTGTGGGGTAATGTAAATGGGCAGCATGAATATTGTAGCCAATCTTGTGAGCCCTTGCATCGATGAATGGGCAAGGGTATATATACTTTGAGCTCCAGAGCAATCTTGTCTTGTCCTGGAGAGGGGAAATCCAGCCTGGTGGGCACCCTGCCCTCCCAAGCAACCCTGCCATGTGCTTGCTATTCTTGAGGCCTCAGCTGGGCTAGCTGAGAGGCCTGGAAGCAGTCTGAGAGACTGGCTCATGGTGAATCTGGTCTGAGACTACTAGCAGACAATGGAAGGAGCAATCCATTCATCTGAGGGCTTGTGAGTACAGACTGTGTGGGAGATCCCAAAGATTGAGTCTATGGGCTTCTGCCACCCACTACTATGTCAGAGTCAGCTGGGGGTGTAACTCATGGGGCCCCCGGGCAATAGGGGATCATGGGGCCCCTGTGTCCTTGCACAAACTCAAAAAAGCCTATGAAAAAGATACCAGGGGCATCTCATGGGGCCCCCTACTGACCCCGGGCCCTCGGGCAGTGCCCGAGTTTCCAAATGGTCAGTCCGACCCTGGGTGTAAGAAAGAAAGGGAGTACTGGATGGTATCTTGAAAAGCCTCATCCATCTTTTTCTGTGTTACAAGGGTTTTGCTCAAATTACTGAAACAGGGTTTGTGCCTTTCATGTGCTTCAAGTAAGCCAAGTTCCTTCTAGCCCTTGCAAGGACTGCACTTAAAGTGCTGCAGAAGAAGAAAGTTAATGTCCTCGATTGTACATAGTTCTTTTTTGGAGCATCCTACCCTTCCCTAATTCTTATCCAAGTTAATCCAAAAATATAACCTCCAAAAAGAACATCCCAGGACTGTTTTCTGAGCCTAAGAGTGACTGTGTTCCTGTGCCTGGCTGCGGGGCAGAATACGGGAAAAGACCCAAGAGACCTATCTAATAGCTAACAGCCGCTAGAAGAATTGTATGGGTGTAAATGCTGTACTCATCTAAATGCATTTAAATTAAATTGAAATGAAAAGCAAGTATTTTAGTTGTGCCAGCAGAAACCTGGGTTCCCTGCAGAGAATATGCATATACTCATGTGAATAAGCCCTTAAAGACAAGATGGGTTCTTTACCTTTTTTTGGAATTTTACTTTTGTCATCTGCACATGGTTTCTACTCACTTTATTAAAAACATATGTTCAACAGAAACGAATCACACGTGTTCTGAACATGTTCTTGTAACCTTTCCCTTGTGGGTTGAGCTTCCTGGAGGAACAACATTTGTTGAGGAGGAGAAGTTTGGCAAAGATAAAAAACAAACCTTCATACTCACCTCTGTTCCACATTGTCTCTAAGGTGATAATATGATCACGGATTGCTCTGTCCTCTGCTTGGAGCAAGGAGCAGTGACTGTCAGTCCCAGATCTCTGCTCTGCTCCTCCAGTACTCACTGGAGCACCTGGCTGAAGAGGGGGTGGGCACAGCTGGCTTCAGCTCTCAGCTTCTCTCTGAGAGCTGGAGCCAACTGTCAATCTGTGGAGCAATAGCCTGCTATCAGCTGACCCTGGGTCACAGGCATAGGCGTGTGCACAGGGTGTGCCAGATGTGCCTGAGCATACCCTAATCACCCTGTACAGAGCAGATTCCCTGTTGTCCACTGCTGTACTGACTGACAGCATCCACTGTGCTACTGACACCAACCTCTGCCATACTGGCACATCCACTGCTCTACTGACACTGTTCACTGCCCTACTGATCCTACATGTTTTAATACATTTTAAAATGTTTGTTTTCATTTATTTACCCACAAGCATGTGTGTTTGAGCTTTGGGGTACACACCGTAATGCAATAAGTTCCGTACACTTAAGGTCACCTGAGAGAAAAAGTCCACTCCTGTGACTAAAAAGAGAAGTATAGCCAAAAGCGTTGGCCATACTTCTCTTTTAAAGTGGCTGTAAACCTCTCAAATTAAAAACGAACAAAGCATATGCTTGTATAGCATGTACTTTCCTCAATCCAAAACACCAAGTGTAATTTCTGTCTGCTCTCTCCTCCCTGTGCTATCTGCATGAGTCATTTCAAGTTAATGCTGACACCAGGCAATCCCACGAGAAAGCATTCCCCTCCAGCACACAGCAGGCGATTGACTACAATCAGCTCTCTATGCTGTGCAGTTTATGAGATAGGATCCTTCCCTCCTGCCTACTGGAGCAAAGAAATGATGTGTAAATTTTGTACTTTGAACAACTGTGGAGAAGAGATGGTGCAAATAAAAAGGTAAACAACTTATGTAGGAGGATTTGTTTAATCTCTGTGTATCACCTGATGCTAGTCACTTCACTGGGTATGTGTTGCACCCAATTAGTAGTGCTGTACTGTGTTTTTGGATATAACAAAGAGCCCAGAAAACATCCAGACAAAATTTAGGAAACCAATGTGTCATTCTTCGCCCTTGCCAAGGCCCATCATTAAATGTGCAACCCATGCTCTGTGCAACAATTGCAATCACAGAGTTATTGTCTGAAATAGCATCCCAGGCTAAAATGGGATAGGATCAGCAATTAAAGAGTCCCCAAAGAACTGATAAACAAGTATTTTGCTGTCCATTTGATTGTGCATGTTGACTATAGGACATAAATGATAGATACATTTCTCATATAAATGCAAAATCATTATATTCTTGAATGGCATTGTATAACCGAATTCCTGAATTTCTGTATTTTTATTTAGTCCCAGCACTATAATTTTATTTCCATTTGTTATGCTCTTCTCCATAATCTCTGACAAAACATCAATTAATGCCAGCAACAGCGAGAACAAAAGGGAAATGTGTTTTGTCTTTTCTTAGTTAAACAGATATATGTAGCGCCCGCTAGTTTACATAGTTGTTTAGAGTAGATAGAGACTTGATAGAAACTTGGGTTTAGACAGAGGGTTACTTCAGTTCAAGCTGGAGGGCTCTACAGGTCAGTCCTCTGGAAACCTCTCTGTAATGCACCGCCTGGTGATACCTCTAGCAACCCATGGGATAGGATTCCCCAGAGCGCGGAGTCTAAGTCCCATTCTGCTTGTTCACTAGGGCCCCTGATGGTGGGGATGGACTTGGAGCAGACAGAGACCAGGTTGCGGCCCCTGAGTACACCCACCCGTGGTAGAGGTATATACTGGAGAAGAGCCTGACGTGAAGAGGCGGATGGGTCCGTGCAGGACGGATGGATGGATGGCTGAGTAGAAGCGTGGTCAGACAGGCCGGGTCGGTAACCGTGGGGACAGCGTGGTACAAGGCAGCAGGCAAAGAATAGTCGGGTCACTCGCCGGGTCAATAACGGGAGGTCAGATCCAATAGAGGCATCCAAAGAGAGGTTAGGCAAGCCAGGGGTCAGGGCAGGAGAAGACAGCATGGTCAGGATCAATAAGGGTCGGCAACAATCAATCAACAGGTAACAGGAGCAGGAACAAGCAGATAAGACCATACGGCAACCAGTGTCAGTG
Source organism: Staurois parvus (assembly GCF_062004578.1). Lineage (NCBI taxonomy): Eukaryota > Metazoa > Chordata > Amphibia > Anura > Ranidae > Staurois > Staurois parvus. Next base: position 1,041,258 of record NW_028317937.1, read on the forward strand.
CAGAGCGAATTTAAATACCACACCCTGCACTGTCATCGGTGCCAGGTGCGCGCCCGCGGCCCCGAGTGCGCTTGCGCGAGTTCTGCTGTCATCACGGCCGCCCAGGACCTAGTGCCCGTACGCCAGTGCGAATCGGCACACTGCGCCTGCGCCGAGCCACACGCCGCGGCGGCTCCTGACATTGCCCCCCCCCCTACGGGCAACCTCCGGGTGCCCAACTGATCTCTCCTCTGTGGGTGGTTGCGATAAAACTCCCAGACAAGTCTGGGGGCATGAACATTTTGGGCTGGTTCCCATGAGTTCTCCTCAGGACCATAACCCTTCCATTTAATCAGGAACTGTGTCTGGCTACCTCTCTTCCTGCAATCCAAGATTGCTTCCACCTCAAATTCCTCTTGTTCATCAATGGTTACCGCTTCCGGGGGTCTGAACCTCCGATCCGGAAAAGGGTCTGGCGTAGCTGGCTTTAGTAGCGACACATGGAAAACTATGTGAATCTTAAAAGATTCCGGAAGTGTGAGTTCATATGCTACCTCGTTGATATTCCGTTTCACTCGGAATGGACCCATAAACTTCGGCCCCAGTTTTTTCGACGGGCAAGATATCTTCAAATTCGTTGTTGCTAGCCAGACCAGATCCCCAAGTTGAAAGACTAGTTCCCCTCTTCTCTTCCTGTCAAAGACCCTTCTTGAAGCACCTTGTTGTTGGCAGAAAAAAAATTCAGTGTATTCTGAGTGGCAGGAACTGGGCTTTCAGGAATCAGATCGGGGAGAAATGTGGGGTGGAACCCATAGTTCGCAAAAAATGAGGATTGCCCCGTAGCTGAATGATTTACGTTATTATACGCAAATTCGGCCAATGGCAAGAGTGTCAGCCAATCATCCTGGAGAAAGGACGTATAGCATCTCAGGTATTGCTCCAACGTCTGGTTCGTCCTCTCCGTCTGCCCATTTGTCTGTGGGTGGTAGGCAGATGAGAAGGACAATCTGATTCCCAACACCTTGCACAACGCTTTCCAGAACTTTGAAGTAAACTGGACCCCTCGGTCTGAAACAATGTCTTCTAGAACTCCATGAAGTCTTACTACTTCTCTTATGAAGATTTGCGCTGTTTCCAGAGCCGAGGGCGTGTTTTTAAGTGGCAAGAAGTGGGCCATCTTCGACAGGCGATCCACAATTACGAAGATTGCGGTATGGTCTTGAGATGAAGGAAGCTCGACTATAAAGTCGATTGAAATCATTTGCCACAGACAATCAGGTATAGGCAGTGGACGTAGTAAACTCCAGGCCTTGCTTCTGGTGGGCTTGTTCCTCTGACAGGTGGCGCAGGTCTTAATGTAAAGCTCGCAATCCTTGGCCATGCTTGGCCACCAGAATGTGCGCTGGAGTAATTCTAGAGTTTTTGCCATTCCAAAATGGCCTGCCAGCGGATGGTCATGGCAGTGTCCCAGAACTAAGGTTTGGACCTCCTCGGGTACTGCGATTAGCCTTTCCTTCCATAAGAGCCCCTCCTTGCTCTGTAGGGAATCCCCAGGTGAGCTTGGCATTCCTACGGATGCACTCTGTAGCCTAGAGCGTAGCTCGGTTTGGAGGGCAAGAAAGTTCCCAGAGGACAAGATAGCGTCTGGTTTGGGGACCTCTTCTGGATCTTCAAACATGCGCGAGAGGGCGTCGGGCTTTGTGTTCTTGGACCCAGGCCTATATGTATTATGGAATACGAACTGGGAGAAAAAGAGTGTCCATTTCGCTTGGCGTGGTCTCAAGCGTTTGGCTGTCCTTAAGTATTCCAAATTCTTGTGATCAGTAAAGATCAAAATTGGATGCGTGGCCCCTTCTAGCAAGTATCTTCATTCCTCCAGTGCGGTCTTGATGGCCAAAAGTTCTCAGTCACCAATATCATAATTCCTTTCCGCTGGCGTAAGTTTCCTTGAGAAGAACGCCACTGGGTGCAAGAGCTCCCTGATGCCTTTTCTCTGGGACAGGATGGCCCCCACTGCGTTTTCCGAAGCACCGACTTCCAAGACATATGGCAGGGAGGAATCTGGGTGACTAAAAATAGGAGCTGTGGTGAATAATCCCTTCAGGGTTTCAAATGCTGTTTGAGCCTCAGGTGTCCACCTGAAACGGACCCCCTGTTTGGTGAGCTGGGTAATGGGAGACACCAGACCCGAGAAGTTCCTGATGAACTTCCTATAGAAATTCTTGTCCGCGGGTACTGGCCAATCCAAGATTCCAAGATTGCCGAGACCTTCTGCGGATCCATCGCAACCCCCCCGTGGTGGAGATGATCAGCCCCAGGAACGCAATACTGCGCTGCTCGAAGCTGCACTTGTCGGCTTTAGCATACAACCCCTGTTGGCGTAGACGTTCTAACACACTTTTGACATGACCCCTATGAGCTTCAAGGGAGGGAGAGAAAATCAATATGTCATCTAAATAAATGACCACGAAGATATCAAGGTAGTCTCGAAATACATTGTTTATAAAATGTTGGAACGTGGCTGGGGCATTGCAAAGTCCGAACGGCATGACTAAATATTCAAAGTGCCCAAATCTAGTACGAAACGCAGTTTTCCACTCATCCCCCTCCCTTAAGCGGACCAGGTTATACGCACCCCTCAAATCTAGTTTCGTAAATATTACTGCTGACTTCAAGCTTTGGAAAAGTTCTGGAACCAGAGGAAGTGGGTAACGATTCTTTATAGTGATTTTGTTCAAATCGCGATAATCGATACAGGGCTGCAGGGACTTGTCTTTTTTTTTCGACAAAAAAGATTCCAGCCCCGGCTGGTGACGTGGAGGGGCGGATGAACCCCTTTTGGAGGTTCTCATCAATGTATTCTTTGAGCACCCCCAATTCCCGCTCAGATAGGGGGAATATCCGACCGAACAGAATCCCAGAACCAGGTAGGAGGTCAATGGGACAGTCATCTGTTTGTTGTGGGGGAAGGATGTCTGCCCCTTGCTTACTAAACACGTCAAGGAAACTGTGGTAGGCCGGAGGGATGGCTTGAATTAGGTTGGCATCTCCGTCCATACATAGGAGGGACTGGGGAGCCGCAGAGGTCGGGGCGTAGCAGTGTTCCCGGCAATACGGGGATTGGAACTGAATGGACCCGGTTTCCAAATCAATCTGGGGGTTGTGGGCCCGCAACCAAGGGAGCCCCAAAATGACTGGGAAAAGAGGGGAGGCTATAGCGTCCAGGGGGAGGAACTCCCAATGGTGGTCAGCTACTGTAGTGCAGATAGGGGGAGTCTCCCGGTCTACCAACCCTGACTTGATACGTGATCCGTCAGCCAAAAAGATGTTAAGCCCACGTTCCCTGGTCTGGAGGGGGATTTTCTGTTGGTTGGCAAAATCTAAATTAACAAAACAACTGCATGCTCCGGAATCAATTATTGCTGTTGCTGACACGGTTCTTCCTGGAAGCTGAAAGGAAACGGTTATGGCTAAGTAATTGGAATGGTTAGAGCATTCAGAGGATACAGAAGAAAAAACGGAAGCAGACTTACTCAGTTTCGCTGGGCAGGAGCGCACCATATGACCAGCTTCTCCACAGTAAAGACAGAGATTATTTGCCAGTCTTCTCTGGCGTTCCTCGGCCGACAATGATGGCCGTGCCAATCCAAGCTGCATGGGCTCGGGGGCATCATCAGACTCCAAGTTCCGGTTTCCCCCTGGCAGAGGTTGGACTGGGGCCCGAGGGGGTACCCATGTAGATCTCTGACCCTGGCTGGTCCTCTCCAACCTGCGTTCCCGCAGTCTGCGGTCAATTTGGATGGCCAAGGTAATGAGATTCTCCAAGGAATCGGGTAGGCCCACCTGAGCTAACTAATTCTTAAGAGCCTCGGACAGCCCCATGCGGAACTGATGGCATAATGCGGCATCATTCCACCGGGTATCCCCCATCCATCGTCTGAACTCCGAAGCATACTCCTCCGCTGCCCGGTGGCATTGTCTGAGAGAGTACAGGGCTGTTCCTGCGGAGGCTGCCCGCTGCGGGTCATCATATAAAACTGCCATTGCTTCAAAGAAGTCAGTTACCGTCTCTAGGTGGGAATTTTGGTTTCCATTAGTGAGTGAGCCCAGCCCTGGGGTTCGTCCTGGAGCAGAGACACGATGAATCCCACCTTAACTGATTCTGTGGAAAACGTTCCTGGCTGCAGGCTGAAATAAAGCAGGCACTGGTTCTGGAAGGCCCTGAATTTTGCTCGATCTCTGCTGAAATGTTCTGGCAACGGAATGCAGGGTTCCGGAGGAGGCAATGCGGCTACTGCTCCGGTAGGTGGCTCCGAAGATTCTCCGGCCGGAGCAGGAGTAGCTGGATTTTGAGGTGTAGCGGCAGGTGCGGCTAGCGTCTGGATGCGGTTCTCGAGATGCGTGTATCCCTCCTGCAGCGCTTTGACGGCTTGGGTCAGAGCCGCCAGGTGCTAACATATGTCCTCTAGTGGGGATGGTCCTCTTCCAGGCTCTGTCATGGCCGTATGGTTCTGTAATGCACCGCCTGGCGGTACCTCTAGCAACCCACGGAATAGGATTCCCCAGACCGTGGAGTCTAAGTCCCAGTCTGCTTGTTCACCAGGGCCCCTGATGGTGGGGATGGACTTGGAGCAGACAGAGACCAGGTCGCGGCCCCTGAGTACACCCATCCGTGGTAGAGGGATCCGCCTGAGGTATCTGCTGGATAAGAGCCTGACGTAAAGAGGCGGATGGGTCCGTGCAGGACGGATGGATGGCTGAGTAGAAGCGTGGTCAGACAGGCCGGGTCGGTAACCATGGGGACAACGCGGTACAAGGCAGCAGGCAAAGAATAGTCGGGTCACTCGCCGGGTCAGTAACGGGAGGTCAGATCCAATGGGGGGCATCCAAAGAGAGGTCAGGCAAGCCAGGGGTCAGGGCAGGAGAAGACAGCACGGTCCGGATCAATCAGTGTCGGCAACAATCAATCAACAGGTTTACAGGAGCAAGAACAAGCAGATAAGACCATACGGCAACCACTGTCAGTGCAGAGCGGATTTAAATACCGCGCCCTGCACTGTCATCGGTGCCAGGTGCGCGCCCGCAGTCCTGAGTGCGCATGCGCAAGTTCCCCCGTCGTCGTGGCAGCCCAGGACCTAGTGCCCGGACACCAGTGCAAATCAGCACACTGCGGCTGCGCCGAGCCACACGCCGCGGCAGATCCTGACACTCTCTCTGCTCTAGAAGCTTGGAGAGGCTTCTAGACGTCAGTAGGCAGAGGTGAGGAGGGGCTGATCTGTATATTTCTGGAAGTCTGACCAACCCCAGGCAGGAGGCCTGGCAGTGCGGCAGACTAGCCTATAAATATAACAGAGCCTGGCTAGCAGGGGAGTCAGGTGGAAGATGAAGTACTGAGGACTGCTGCTGTGCAGCCTGGGAAGGGGCCCTGGAGAAGGGGGATTCTGCCTCCAGACTGGAGGATGGAGGAAAGCTGAAGGAGTTAGCGCCACTGCCCTGCAGTCTATCGGGGAAGGACAGCCTGCATAGCTTGGAAATTAACCAGCCCAATGGAAGGCCTGAAAGCAGTTATATCCACAGCTGCAGGACAAGGACGGTGTGAGTATTGCTACACCCCTAGGGCCTATAATAGAGAATTCTGCTGGATGCAAGTTCTTGGCAAGTCTTCAGGGGACAGTTCATACCCAATCCCTTGTCCTGGGATCAGATACCGTAGCCAGGTGGGCTGGCATTTTGTTCACTTAGGGAACTAAGAGCTCCTTCAAGTTGGAATTTTGCTAAAAATCCACTGAAGGGGCTCAGAGATCCTGCAGGCTGTCACTTTGCTAAAGACTGTTATAATTCCGACTGGAACACAGTCAGATTTCTGCCATTTTTGTAGTAGTGTAGAGAAGGAAATTGTCCTTGTTTGCTGTTCTTCAATCAAGTTGGGCATCCCATAACCGCTTTACACTATTCAAGCTAAATTCCCTAATAAATCATAAAAACCAAGCCCATAGACTATTTCTTGTGTCTGGAAAATGCGTGTTGCCTGGCTGTGCAGGAGGTAAAGGGGAACCCAAAACCAGTGGGTTAATGCTACATATAAAAAAAAATTATTGCTTTTATAACTAACTTCCACAGTGGGTGTTTTGTAGTCCTCTCTTATTCAGGCCTGACTCCTTTTAAAAAGTCATATTCTTTATCTCTGCTCTGAAGGTCTTCTCTGACATGACACTTGCAGCATGGTAGGCCAGTACCCTGACTGGACATTGGGTCAGCTCCAGCCAGTGGTACATCCTAGATGCCCGGTCATTAATGATATCCTTTGTTGTAAATGTTTTAGTTACAACATTGCAGTCCTGGTCTGTGTTTACTTCACCAGAGCAGTGATGGCCTTACAAGGTAAAATAAAAATGTAAAATTAAAAAAATAAAAAGTATTTAAAATATGTAAACATGTAAATAATAAAAGTTTAACCAAAAAAATAAATAAAATACTTGCATTTCCTCCATTGCCTCCTATAATCTGTGGTAACCCGTTACCCCTACATTCTATATGTAGCACCCTCTAGGGGTGCTAGAGAGCTAAATTTAGTTTGGCTCACAGTAGTAAAGTGAGCATGTCTGATGGGTTACTTTAGGTCAGGCAGAAGGCCTGGCAGGGTGGCTGGGCCAGCCCTTAAACATGAGAGAGCCTGGTCAGCAGAGGGTCAGGTGGAAGATGGATTGCTGAGTTGTTGTGTGGCCTGGGAGGGGACCACAGGGAAGGGGGGCTCTGCCTCCAGGATGGAGCCTGAAGGAAGGAAGGAAAAGAATTTGAAAGAGAAAGCTTCACTAACCCACAGTCTAATGGAAAAGGACAGCCTGCTTAGCATGCAGAGAAAACTAGCCAAGCAAAAAGCCTGAAAGCAGTTTTATCCACAGCTGCAGGATACACAGGACAGTGTGAGTACTTCTACACCTCCAGGGCCCACAAGGGAGAGGGATGCCAGGTGCAATTCCCAGCAAGTTCTCCTTGGAACAGGACTGTTCTGGAATCCCTTGCTCTAGGATACTCTTCAAGACAGCCAGGTGGGTTGGTATTTTCCAGCTGTGGTCTGAATAGATTCATCCAAGGGGACTTGGATGAAGTGCTCCTTAACTGCTTCCGCGCCACCGTATAGCAGAAATACTGCTACAGGGCGGCATGGGTGCACAAAATCACGTATATATACGTGATTTTGCAGTTTCGGGTAGGGGGCGCGAGCTCCCCGACCCGCGCCGCCATTCGTGGCCTCTGCTGTCAATTGCAGGGTCCCGTGCATAACAGAGCCATACAAAGCAGTGTGCTTACAGTGAAACACACACACAGCCCACATAGTAAAACAGCACACAGTTAACCCTTTGATCGCCCCATCCATGGCTGGTGCCACCACCATGCAGGCTATTAATTTTGGCAAGATGAATAATCCTAATCCTTCCTCTTTGGGTCTGTATTAAAGTAATAAAGAAGTGCGCTAAATGAAATCACAAATAAATAAACACAAAATAATGTCTATAATAATAAAGTCCAACCACCATTCAGAGTGATAATAAATAAATACAATGATCTTGTGTGAAAAAAACTGTGCACAAATCCACCACCGAATGAAATGAATACACTCACCAGAGCTATATATTATAAAATTATAAATCAGCATAATAGCAATTGCTCTGTGAGCGATGATCTGCAGGGATATCCGTAGTTTGGGAGCAGTAAACTGCAATCAGCCAATCAGCACAAATGGAACAGCCTTATAGCAAGTGGTCATCATTTTCTCCATAAATAGTGGTAATGCTCGAGGAATCAGAAGAAATGTAATGGTGCAGCACGTTTAAAACCATTAATACTTTATTAACGTAGCCAGTATAAACTCACAAAAATGGTGTCTCAACCGACACCAGCATGAACAGCATCTGAAACATCCACTAAAGAAGACAGGGACAGACCTCGCAGACCGTGATCTCACAGCCGACAGCTCCGAGGAACGTCCTGACGTCACATCCGTTAGGCCACGCCCTACGCATTTCGTCACACGACGTCTTCAAGGGGCGGAACTCTTTGGGTCTGGCCTGGGCTGGAACGACAAGATCCTCCCCCCCGGGTCTTCTGCTGGCAGACTCAGTCAGCCCAGCAGCTCTGCTTTGCTCCCTCCCTCCACCAACCAACCGCCATATAAGGAAACACATTTACAAAGCAGTTCTCCTCTCTCCTTAGCATAACTTCTTGGGGCACTGGGCTGGGTTCACTCGCTGGGCTGCTTCCTTCTGTACCATTCTTCTTTTGTGCGTAAAATGCAGAGGCGCCACTTGTCACCAATGGTTTTATAACCTAGCACCTCTACACAGCACTGGATCAGTCCATCCTTGCCTGTCAGGTCTGGCTAAACATTATTGGCTTCCACTTCAGAAAAGAGTCCCCAGCCTCCTTGCAGAAAGCATTAAAAGCAGGTATGAGATTATTTTAAAAAATTGTGAAAATTATTTTAAAAGCTTAATGGAAATTTTGGAGGTGCTTGAAGATTTTTTGGGGGTGCTTTGGCACCCCCAAGCACCCACCTGGTGCCGCCCCTGAATATAACCCCCAAATTTGCTATGGAGGTCACCAAAATACACCTGTTATTTGCAGCTTGGCTTTGCAGCACTTACTTACAATCTGATATGGCACTAAAATGACAGCCTAATATGACACTATCTGCCACTATTCTATTGCGTTCTCATGTGCTCCAGGGTACTGTTGTATCTCAGAATTCAACATTCCTAATGACCCACTGCAAGGGTTCATATTTTTCATCATAGATTTGGTCTTTAAAGTTTATGTACCATTTTTATATGACTGTAATGTAAGCAATACACCTTGCTGGCTAACTCAAGCTTGTAAAGTTACAATACTGTAATGTCCTCAAGTCTTACAGGTTTTTTGACACCCAGCATCACTGAAACCAGAAGATTAAGCACATATACTGAGTGCAGTGTCACCATAGCTCCCCTTATTCACAGTGTATTTTTGCCTGTATTGGTGAAAAGGACACTGCAGCATCATGTGACCAGCCTAAGTAGTTTGAAAAAGGTGAATATTAAAACATAGAAAGTATTAAATACTTCAGGGCTAAAGGGGAAGAAAAGGGTCAGTTTTCAGAGGGGGAAGTGTTCTGTATAATGTATTGAGTGGGGAGCCATCCATTGGGTGTTCATTGCAACTGCACCTGTTTTATTATTCATTTTAACAAGAAAAGGAAGTGTCTTGTTAATAAAGATTTGCCATCTACCACTGCAGTAATTTTAGCTACCTGAAGAACACTAGTGAAGGTCTCCTTCATTCTCCCTTTTATGCACATATACCTGTAAGTTTAATTGTGTTTGCTAAAGTCACACATATATCCAGATCACATTTAAATGTATCAAATGTGATTTGTAGGCACCTATTTGCAAGAAATGTGTTCATTGTATGCATTTATGGGAGACATGTATATAAGCATATTGTAACTTCAGTTGCAATTGTATTGCAGTTTTACAGAACACTTCACAGAAGTAAATTCAGTTTTGGAATGAAACACAATGCTGCTTCTGTCAGTTTTGTTAGTTGGCTGATGGCTAACCATTAGTAGAACAGAACAGTAAAAAGGCATATGTATTACAGGTAAAAATAAAGCAGCTTCACAGTAAAAAAGCATACCTATACAGGTGGAGATAAAGAAGTTTAATTTGAAAGTGAAAGAATCCACGAGAACTGTCCTTGGGGCTGTACTCCACTTTAATTCATAAATCATGGATCAAGATAGGAATGTGGATATTCCACAATAAACTTCAGAGACCAGGTCTCACATGTCTGGCTCCAGATATTCAGTGCATTGCAGCAGATCATCAGTAAGTTCTGCAGGCCTCAGAACAAGAGCAAAGGCAGAAGCATAATGAACGGAGGCCTTATACTCTGAAAAAGAAGCTGACTTGAGGCAGAAAGCAGAGGTAGAAGTCAACTCTTTGAGATAGAAAGCCAACTCCTTGAGGCAAAAAGCAGAGCTAGAAGCTAGTATGCATGTGCTGCAGACTCAAAGGGCAGCAGCAGTGGTATTTGAAACTGCGATTGATTCGGAAGGAGATCCTCTCCAAGATCTTGAGGAAATTGCAACTCACAATTCAGTGCAAAGGAATATGTACAGAACCATGCTCCAGACAAAGTTATGACAGAGTATGCTTCTATCAAGCCTATCTCCCACACATTCCCACAGTTTCCTGACTTGAGATACCGACAGCCTTCTCCAGATATGCCTGTACTGTTCCCTGCTTTCCACATTAACTCTGAAACTGTCCCAGTGCCACGGGTATTTGTTCAAAAAAGCAAAGACAATGTTAACCATCAGCATTCATCACGGGAGATGGGTTATCATGTATCCTCCTTTGGAAATGGCCCGTTAGAATCCTCAGGGACAAATGACCTAGCAAAGCACCTAATTTGGCATGAATTAGGGAGCACTGGGCTACCAACATTTGAGGATTGCCCCAAGAACAATTGGGCATGGAAGATACACTATATTGCCAAAAGTATTGGGACACCCTTCCAAACCATTGGATTCAGGTGTTACAATCACCTCCATGGCCACAGGAGTATACAATCAAGCACCTAGGCATTCAGACTGTTGCTACATTTGTGAAAGAATGGGTCACTCTCAGGAGCTCAGTGAATTCAAGCGTGGTACCATGAAAGATTGCCAGCTGTGCAATAAGTCCATCCGTGAATTTTCCTTGCTACTAAATATTCCAACTGTTGTCAGCTGTTAGTGGTATTATAACAAAGTGGAAGCAACCGGAAACAACAGCAACTCAGCCACGAAGTGGTAGGCTACGTAAAATGACAGAGCGCACAGTGTGTAGAAGTTGGAAACTCTCTGCACAGTCAATAGCTAAAGACCTCCACACTTTGTATGGCACAACAACAGTGCGTAGAGAACTTCACAGAATGGGCTTCCATGGCTGAGCAGCTGCATCCAAGCCTTACATCACCAAGTACAATGCAAAGCGTCAGATGCAGTGGTGTAAAGCATGCCACCACTGGACTCTAGAGCAGTGGAGACATGTTCTCTGGAGTGACGAATCACGCTTCTTTGTCTGGCAATCCGATGGATGTGGCTAGGTTGAGCAGTTGCCAGGAGAATGGTACTTGCCTGACTGCATTGTGCCAAGTGTAAAGTTTGGTGGAGGGGGATTATGGTGTTGAGTTGTTTTTCAGGGGTTTGCTTGGCCCATTAGTTCCAGTGAAGGGAACTCTTAAGGCGTCAGCATACCAAGACATTTTTGACAATTTCATGCTCCCAACTTTGTGGGAACAGTTTGGGTACAGCCCCTTCCTTTTCCAACATGACTGCGCACCAGTGCACAATGCAAGGTCCATAAAGACATGGAGAGTGAGTTTGAGGTGGAGAAACTTGATTGGCCTGCAGAGTCCTGACCTCAACCCAGTAGGACACCTTTGGGATGAATTAGAGCGAAGATTGCGAGCCAGGCCTTCTCGTCAGACATCAGTGCCTGACCTCACAAATGCGCTTCTGGAAGAATGGTCAAACATTCCTGTAGACACTCTCCTAAACCTTGTGGAGGGCATTTCCTGAAGAGATGAAGCTGTTACAGCTGCAAAGGGTCGGCCAACTCAATACTGAACTCTACGGACTAAGACTGGGATGCCATTAAAGTTCATGTGCGTGTAAAAGCAGGCGTCCCATTACTTTTGGCAATATAGTGTATCTTTCCAAGGCATTATTAGAGATCTCAACTTACAGCTAGAGAGGAGTCATCTCGACAGGCCAAGAGAATCAGGTATGTACACTTTCATGATTCAACTGCTGGGGTTAAAATGGTGTGGCAGAGATTAGAGGACTGTTATACCAGCCCTGATGCTATTGAGAACGCTGTGTTGCAGAAACTGGAAGACTTCCCTAAAATCTCTAACAAAGACAACCTAAAGTTAAGAGAACTTGGTGACATGTTGTTCGAGATCAATGCAGCTAAGATTGAAGGCCACTTACCAGGACTGTGATCTCTAGACACAGCACGATTAAACAAATAATTGAAAAGCTCCAGTACAGTCTGCAAGATATGTGGATTCCTCAAGGCTCTAGGTACAAGGAAGATCATCACGTCCCCTTCCCACCATTCATTTTCTTCACCAAGTTTATTGTCAACCAAGCAAAGACTATAAATGACCAAAGCTTCAAATGCTCGATGTGAAGTTAGGATCAAAGCATGACAACAGACCATCAGTGTCAGTCAGAAAAACAGAGGTGTCAGCCACTGATGCAGCTTTACAGCTTAACAACTCTAAAAAGAAGTCCATGGACTCAGACATTTTATGCCCAAGCCTTAAAAAAACACACCCATTGTCGAAGCAAACACATTGATGAACATAAAGCTTACCTGAAAGAAAATGCTATCTGCTTCAGATGTTGTGCATCTACCAAACACATTGCTAAAGACTGCAAGCTCAATATAAGATGCAGAGAGTGTAGTAGTGATTAGCTCTGCATTCCGGTCCAGCTCCCTGGGTAATACAGACTTCGGAACCAACAAAGAGCAAGGCAGGGAGGAAGATGAACCTACTCCATCAACTATTGTATCTAAGTGTACGGAGGTATGTGCAGAAGGTACGAGGTCCAGATCATGAAAAAGGAAATGATGTGGCGCTGCTACCTATGCATAAACCCTAAAACTGGAAAAAATACACTCATAAACGCATGTAAATATCCACAATAAAACAAATAAAATGAATACACAAATAAAGTGATATTATAGTGCATGTGATAAATGCCAACTATATAAGTGAAAAAAGGAACATGCATAAGCTGATAATGATGCCTAAACGCAGTGCATGTGCATAGAAAACAAACCACATAACATTCACACCAATCTGGACTGAATGTCCAATTTTCACGTGATTGTGAGTAATCCAATGATAGGACTACTATAGGTGCCCCAAATTTCTCAAAAAAAATATACCCCACATAAAGTAGCAAAACGCATGTACGTGTAACATATATACAAAATAAATCAACCCACTAAATCAATATGTGAAAAAACACATCACATTTTGTGCAAATACTCAATAAAACGATGAAAAACACAAATCAATATATCTACATGCATATAGTGCAAAAAATATATATCATGCCGTGCAGAACATACATACAGTATATAAAGCACACCCTAATATAACAAAAAATGTCCAAGATGGATGCAATACACATAAAATATGAAATCTTGTGAACTTGAGTGATCTGTGCAGATGGTGACAAGAGGGCATCCACTAATGGAAAAAATGCACGCTCACCTCCCTGCGTTGACCCGTAATGGGTCACAACGCTATTAGGATCTCTATCACTGGATCCTTCATGTGTAAAGCTCCTCCATAACCGCATCACTTTCTCCTGGATGACATCCCTCTTTCAGACTGGTATATGTAATTATTATTATTATTATAATACAGGATTTATGTAGCGCCGACAGTTTGCGCAGCGCTTTACAATATAAGGGAGACAGTACAATTACAATACATTTCAGTACAGAAGGAATAGGAGGGCCCTGCTTGTGGAGCTTACAATCTAAAGGAATGGCAGACCTCTTTCCCGTAGTGTAGTAAGTATGGCCAGTAACTCTCATAGAAAACAAGCAGAAGCTCCAAATAGTGTAATACTGCTTTTATTAGTAAGATATGCACTCACATAATCCTCCTTCTTGTGAACAGCATAAAACAGCGTGCGGTGACATACTTCCAGTCTGACACCATCTTTGTGCACCCATTCAGCTACATCCATTGTGAAGGGAAATATCTGTTTATAAGAAGGAGGATCATGTGAGTGCATATCTTTCTGTTACCTACAGTGGGGATCGAAAGTTTGGGCACCCCAGCTAAAAATTTGTATTAATGTGCATAAAGAAGCCAAGGAAAGATGGAAAAATCTCCAAAAGGCATCAAATTACAGATTAGACATTCTTATAATATGTCAACAAAAGTTAGATTTTATTTCCATCATTTACACTTTCAAAATAACCGAAAACAAAAAAATGGCATCTGCAAAAGTTTGGGCACCCTGCAGAGGTAATATCTTGTACTGCCCCCTTTGGCAAGTATCACAGCTTGTAAACACTTTTTGTAGCCAGCCAAGAGTCTTTCAATTCTTGTTTGAGGTATCTTTGCCCATTCTTCCTTACAAAAGTCTTCCAGTTCTTTGAGATTTCTGGGCTGTCTGTAACTCACTGCTCTTTTAAGGTCTATCCATAGATTTTCAATTATGTTGAGGTCAGGAGATTGTAAAGGAGATGGCAAAACCTTCAGTTTACGCCTCTTGATGTAATCCCCCGTGGATTTCGAGGTGTGTTTAGGATCATTGTCCATTTGTAGAAGCCATCCTCTCTTTAACTTCAGCTTTTTCACAGATGGCATCAAGTTACCATCCAAAATTTGCTGAAATTTTATTGAATCCATTTTTCCTTTTACTCGTTAGATGTTCCCTGTGCCACTGGCTGCAACACAACCCCAAAGCATGATTGATCCAACCCCATGCTTAACAGTTGGACAGAGGTTCTTTTCATTAAATTCTGTGCCCCTTCTTCTCCAAACGTACCTTTGCTCATTCCGGCCAAAAAGTTCAATTTTAACCTCATCGATCCACAGAACTTGTTTCCAAAATGCATCAGGCTTGTCTATATGTTCTTTTGCAAAGTTCAAACGATGATTTTTGTGGTGAGGATGTAGAAGAGGTTTTCTTCTGATGACTCTTCCATGAAGACCATATTTGTACAAGTATCTCTTTATAGTAGAATAGTGTACCACAACTCCAGTGTCTGCCAGATCTTTCTGGAGGGATCGTGCAGTCAAACGTGGGTTTTGAATTGTTTTTCTCACAATCCTGCAAGCTGTTCTGTCTGATATTTTTCTTGGTCTTCCAGATCTTGCTTTAACTTCCACTGTTCCTGATGACTGCCATTTCTTAATTACATTCCGAACAGAGGATATTGACATCTGAAAACGCTTTGCTATCTTCATATAGCCTTCTCCAGCTTTGTGAGCGTCAACTATTTTCAGCTTCAGTTTTCTAGACAACTGCTTAGAAGAACCCATGGTGCTGATTGTTGGGGCAAGGTCAGATGAGTCTGGGCATTTAAAACCTTTGAGCTTGACATCACCTGGTCTTCCCAGATGATGATTGAGAACAATCCATGACACTGGCAGGTCTCAGCTTTGCAAAGGGGGCAGTGCATGCTATAAATTCTGCAGGGTGCCCAAACTTTTGCAGATGCCATTTTTTTGTTTTCTGTTATTTTGAGCATGGGGTTGGATCAATCATGCTTTGGGGTTGTGTTGCAGCCAGTGGCACAGGGAACATCTCACAAGTAGAAGGAAAAATGGATTCAATAAAATTTCAGCAAATTTTAGATGGTAACTTGATGCCATCTGTGAAAAAGCTGAAGTTAAAGAGAGGATGGCTTCTACAAATGGATAATGATCCTAAACACACCTCGAAATCCACGGGGGATTACATCAAGAGGCGTAAACTGAAGGTTTTGCCATGGCCTTTACAATCTCCTGACCTCAACATAATTGAAAATCTATGAATAGACCTTAAAAAAGCAGTGCGTTACAGACAGCCCAGAAATCTCAAAGAACTGGAAGACTTTTGTAAGGAAGAATGGGCAAAGATACCTCAAACAAGAATTGAAAGACTCTTGGCTGGCTACAAAAAGTGTTTACAAGCTGTGATACTTGCCAAAGGGGGCAGTACAAGATATTAACTCTGCAGGGTTCCCAAACTTTTGCAGACGCCATTTTTTTGTTTTCGGTTATTTTGAAAGTGTAAATGATGGAAATAAAATCTAACTTTTGTTGACATATTATAAGAATGTCTAATCTATAATTTGATGCCTTTTGGAGATTTTTCCATCTTTCCTTGGCTTCTTTATGCACATTAATACAAATTTTTAGCTGGGGTGCCCAAACTTTCGATCCCCACTGTACATTTATTAATAAAAGCAGTATTACACTATTTGGAGCTTCTGCTTACAGTATATTCTATGAGAGTTACTGGCCATACTTACTACACTATGGGAAAGAGGTCTGCCATTACATATACCAGTCTGAAAGAGGGATGTCATCCAGGAGAAAGTGACGCGGTTATGGAGGAGCTTTACACATGAAGGATCCAGTGATAGAGATCCTAATAGCGTTGTGACCCATTACGGGTCAACGCAGGGAGGTGAGCGTGCATTTTTTCCATTAGTGGATACCCTCTTGTCACCATCTGCACAGATCACTCAAGTTCACAAGATTTCATATTTTATGTGTATTGCATCCATCGTGGACATTTTTTGTTATATTAGGGTGTGCTTTATATACTGTATGTATGTTCTGCACGGCATGATATATATTTTTTGCACTATATGCATGTAGATATATTGATTTGTGTTTTTCATCGTTTTATTGAGTATTTGCACAAAATGTGATGTGTTTTTTCACATATTGATTTAGTGGGTTGATTTATTTTGTATATATGTTACACGTACATGCGTTTTGATACTTTATGTGGGGTATATTTTTTTGAGAAATTTGGAGCACCTATAGTAGTCCTATCATTGGATTACTCACAATCACGTGAAAATTGGACATTCAGCCCAGATTGGTGTGAGTGTTATGTGGTTTGTTTTCTATGCACATTCACTGCATTTAGGCATCATCAGCTTATGCATGTTCCTCTTTTCACTTATATAGTTGGCATTTATCACATGCACTATAATATCGCTTTATTTGTGTATTCATTTTATTTGTTTTATTGTGGATATTTACATGCGTTTATGAGTGTATTTTTCCAGGTTTAGGGTTTATGCATAGGTAGCAGCGCCACATCATATCCTTTTTCATGATTTGATTTATCATCTGGTATATGATTGGATGTTGGCAGTTTCATTTGATATTCTTAGTATAGGCTTAGTAGCGCAGGAGGTTTACACTTTTTATTTGAGGCCCAGATCATGTTCCTAGATTTGTTTAGTGACTGTATACCCTCTAACAATCCTAACACTTCTGTCAAAATGTATGCAGTGTTAGATGAACAAAGTAATCTCTCATTAGCCAAGTCAGAGTTTAACATTAGTGGTGAATGTTTTCTTACAGACTAAAAACATGCTCAGGTACTGTGGTAAAAACAGGGCATAGGGCATCTAACTTCACTGTTCAGTCTATTGATGGGAAAACACACATATAACTTTCCATTCTTATTGAATGTGACAAGATGCCAGATGACAGGTTAGAAATACCAACCCCTTAGATTACAAAGCCTTTCCATCTCCTGAAATCCTTAACAGATAAGATCCCTGCAATTGACACTAATGCCAAAATACTCCTCTTGTTAGGAAGACATATTCTCATGGTGCACAGGGTGCGTGAGCAGATTAATGTTCCCCATAACAATCCTTATGTACAACATTTAAATTTAGGTTGGGTCATAGTTGGAGAAGTATGTTTAGGTGGGGCTCACATGCCAGCAGACGTAAACTCATTTAAGACAAACGTGCTGCCTAATGGGCTCCCTTCTCTATTCAGCCCATGCACCAGCTATATGTGAGTAAAAGAGACCTTTAATGCTTGTGAACCACGGCCATGCACTCCCTCATTATGCCATTCAGGGTCCACAACTCATAACGTGGACAGTTTAGGTGACAACATGTTTAGTAGAACTCCAAATGGTGAAACACCTGCTATGTCTATTGATCATATGTTCCTTGATGTGAAAATATATCCCCCATATAGTAATTCATCCCCCATAGTAATTCATCCCCCATAGTAATTCATCCCCCATATAGTAATTCATCCCCCATAGTAATTCATCCCCCATATAGTAATTCATCCCCCATAGTAATTCATCCCCCCTATAGTAATTCATCCCCCCTATAGTAATTCATCCCCCATAGTAATTCATCCCCCATAGTAATTAATCCCCCATATAGTAATTCATCCCCCATATAGTAATTCATCCCCCATAGTAATTCATCCCCCATATAGTAATTCATCCCCCATAGTAATTAATTCCCCATATAGTAATTCATCCCCCATAGTAATTCATCCCCCATAGTAATTCATCCCCCATAGTAATTAATCCCCCATAGTAATTCATCCCCCATAGTAATTCATCCCCCATAGTAATTAATCCCCCATATAGTAATTCATCCCCCATAGTAATTCATCCCCCATATAGTAATTCACCCCCATAGTAATTAATCCCCCATATAGTAATTCATCCCCCATATAGTAATTCATCCCCCATAGTAATTCATCCCCCATATAGTAATTCATCCCCCATAGTAATTCATCCCCCATATAGTAATTCATCCCCCATAGTAATTAATCCCCCATATAGTAATTCATCCCCCATAGTAATTCATCCCCCCTATAGTAATTCATCCCCCATATAGTAATTCATCCCCCATATAGTAATTCATCCCCCATAGTAATTCATCCCCCATAGTAATTCATCCCCCATATAGTAATTCATCCCCCATATAGTAATTCATCCCCCATATAGTAATTCATCCCCCATAGTAATTCATCCCCCATAGTAATTAATCCCCCATATAATAATTCATCCCCCATAGTAATTCATCCCCCCTATAGTAATTCATCCCCCATATAGTAATTCACCCCCCCTATAGTAATTCATCCCCCCTATAGTAATTCATCCCCCATATAGTAATTCATCCCCCATAGTAATTCATCCCCCATAGTAATTCATCCCCCATATAGTAATTCATCCCCCATATAGTAATTCATCCCCCATAGTAATTCATCCCCCCTATAGTAATTCATCCCCCATAGTAATTCATCCCCCCTATAGTAATTCATCCCCCATATAGTAATTCATCCCCCCTATAGTAATTCATCCCCCCTATAGTAATTCATCCCCCATAGTAATTCATCCCCCCTATAGTAATTCATCCCCCCTATAGTAATTCATCCCCCATAGTAATTCATCCCCCCTATAGTAATTCATCCCGCATATAGTAATTCATCCCCCCTATAGTAATTCATCCCCCCTATAGTAATTCATTCCCCATATTGTGTCAATTCACTTAACTTTGCTCCGCGCGTTCCTCTCGCCCTGTTCCCGCGCCGTTCTGGTCTTCAGGGCGGACTGTGAGAGGAGAGGAGTTCGTCACGCTGCCCCGCCTACATCCTGGCTGCCCCGCCTACATCCTGACAGCTGCAGAGTCCTGACTTTTGGGGCGGCCGTCCGAGAGGAGGGAGGGGAGCGGGCGCCCGGCACACAGAAGAGCCGCATTTAAGTTTGTAAAGAGCCGCATGTGGCTCGCGAGCCGCGGCTTACCGACCACTGCCCTAGACTACCAAACAACAGGGAGCAAGCACAGAAGAGACTGAAAAAACATTATATTTTTTAACAAGAATAAGGAGTCTTGTTAATAAAGATTTGCCATCTACCACTGCAGCCATTTTAACTTCCTGAAGAACACCAGTGAAGGTTTCCTCCATTCTCCCTTTGATACACATATGCCTGTAAGTTAATTCGTTGTGTTTGTCACATATAAATCCAGATCGTTTAAATATATTTAATGTGATCTGTAGGTTGCCGTTTGCAAGAAATGTGTTAATTTGTATGCATTTGTGGTAGACATGTTTACAAACGCGTTGTAACTTCAGTTTATGTGATTGTATTGCAGTTTTACAGAACAATTCACAGATGTAAATTCAGTTTTGGAATGAAACACAATGTTGCTTCTGTCAGTTTTGTTAGCTGGCTGTCAGCTAACCGTTAGTAGGACAGCACAGGCAGCATGGAGCCAAGAGTTGGGATTAAGTTAATTGTGATCACATATATGTCTCACCCACTCTAAAAGAACTGTATCCTTTTGTAGGAGTGTTCTAGAACATTGTTGTTAGTGAAAAAGAAGAGGAGACATTTACAGGGTGGCTACATTCTTGGTTGTCCTATGATTTCCTTACTTTCTTTCTATTGACTGAATTAATATCAATCTGTGGTAACTTCTTTTGTTTTAACTTCTCTTTTGTGTTCAAGTATTTTTCACGCTCTCCATTTCTAGTTCCTGAACCGCTATGATTGCATAGTTGCATCTTGCTCATTGTGGGTTACAAACAACAGTTAATTATGTAACATGAACGGTTACTGGATAGCTATAAATTTCCAGGCTCTAAAGGTATGGTCACATAGCTTCGAGTAACATGGATCATCTGCTTGCATTAGTGGCAGCTTTGTGGGTATGCCAGGTGAATGGGGGTGAGTAGTACATTCATAAAGCAGATGCATTATCCATTCTGTGTGTCTGGCAATATTGTATATTTATAATTAATGTTTCTGCAAAAACATAGCGTGTTAATGACTTATATCTTTCAACCTTACTTATGTTTGAAAGGTACCATTAGTTTATAAATCTACCCATACCAATGTGTTGGTTATATTAAAGAAGTTAAAGCAGTTAGTTGGTCCACATGTTTGTAAAACAATAGTATGTAGAGATTATTATTTGCATAAGAAATATTTTAAAATAATTTTTTTTGTATAATACATTAACACAATTCTGTTACCAGGAAAATAAACATTTGGTAATTGTGGGAAATAAATACTCAGAACCAAAGCCAACCAAGGAAATACAGTGTTATATTCTGAAATTGTATGGCATAATTTACAAAGAACACCCAGTTTCCTTAAACCATTATAGTCACTGTAAGGTGTTACTAAAGGGTATATAGTTACTCTTTGAAAGCCAGTTTTCTTAAGGGTTGCTTTGTATTTCCAGTGCTAGGGTTGTAATATTACATATATTAGTTATTATAATCTGGTGGTTTTTTTAATGATCCATATTATAAACCTAACATGTCCTGCTCTGGGGCCCATTCACACATACAGTGCACAGTTTTTATATATATTTTAATGCATTTCACTTGCAGTTTTGTTGTTGCTAATCACCTATTTTCCAAAGTTCTTCTCTGTTTTAGCTGACTTTTGGCATACCTTATTATAGTCAAACTGACATTTTTAAGAATGCAGCATGATTATTAAAAAACAAAAATAAAAAAAAATTAATTATATATATATATATATATATATATAGGAACAGCCCAGTTTTGGGCTGTGTGTAACCTTCTATTGCCACTGGACTGTATGTTGTGGTGCCCATGGCTGAGTTTGTGTGTCTTTTTGAAAACTCTAAAAAAAACATACAGGAACAGCCCACAAAAAGAATACAACATAATTTAGTTACACTTTAACATTAAAAATATGTCCAAAGTGCACAAGTTTAATTAAACCCAAAGATTCCCTTTGACCCTTCCATGCATATCGCAAAACTATAGCATTTATTTGAAAGAAGGGGCAGGTAGAGGCAAATTTTGGTACAATGCAAGAGAAGCGTATCTTAGGAGCAGCTGGATGAGATTATAAATTATAAAGGTTTATTAACCTCCTTGGCGGTATTCCCGAGTGTAGCTCGGAGTAAAATTTCAGTACCAAGAGCGGTAACCCCTGAGCTACACTTGGGCTTACCATGCGACGTTGCTCAGGGAGTCCCTGCAGCACTTACCTTGTCCTTCACTCCCGTGATGTGTCCCCTGCAGCGTCCCCGGCCATCTCCTCCGGCCGATGCCGGCATCCGCCTTCCGTGTTCCGGTCCCTGTGACATCGGGACGTACGGGCGCAGGAACCGGCGGCAAATTTGAAATTTTTAAAAAATGTCATTTTTTTAAAAATGATTATTATATAGTAAAACATTGCTGTTTCCATGCATTTCACATATATTTTGTCCCTACTGCTTTGTCCTGTGCCCTGCCTGCATTTTGACTGTTCTTTCTGCCTGGAAACTTAGAAAAGTCCATGGCGTCCAAAAAGCGTCCCTTTACGTCAAAATCGGTTTTAGACCAGCTAGAGAACAGCGATAGTAAATCAGAACCACTTGCAGAATTGAGTGATAATGATTTGTGGGGAAATTCGTCATCAGACACTGAAAACGATTTAGCGACTTTGCTCAGCGATGTGCGAATTTGCCTCTGTTATTTCAAATTTCAGTGTTTTTGTTTTTTTTATATTATTAAATTAAATATATTATTATTATATTATTATTTTTTATGATTATTTATTAAATTATAATTTATGATTTCGTGTTTCAAGTTTTATCATATCCGGAATGTTTACTAGACTCTTGTTCGGACAGATTTCAGTGAGTTATTTCTAAAAATTACAGCCTACAATAAAAAACGACATATTTCCATACAAAAAAATGTACCGCTTTCAGCACAAAAAATCGGAAATAATCATACCGCCAAGGAGGTTAAGGTCTTATCAATGTTATAAGATCCCATAAATAAACCTAATTTGATTTATTTATTAAAAAAAGCTGTTATGAAATTAGTAAATGCTTATATATCTTAGAAATTTAGCACAACTAATTGTATTTGAACTAAAATTCTCCTCCAGAGGGTGGGATATAATTTAGTTCTAAATTACCCTAATAATAGAGCATTGTACTTTTTTTTGTACAATTTTTACTGTGCGTATAAAGTGAATACAAATGCATTGTCAAGTATTTCACATTTTGTAAAGGAAAAAACAAATCAGCGCAAACAAGATAAAATACTTCTCAAAAAATTAAAGGAACACTTTTTAATCAAAGTATAGCATCAAGTCAATTAAACTCCTGGGATTTTGATCTGGTCAGTTAAGTAGCAGAGGGGGTTGTTAATCAGCTTCAGCTGCTTTGGTGTTAATGAAATTAACAGGTGCACTAGATGGGCAACAATGAGATGACCCCCAAAACAGGAATGGTTTTACAGGTGGAGCCCACTGACAATTTTTTCCCTACTCATCTTTTCTGACTGTTTTTCACTAGTTTTGCATTTGGCTAGGGTCTGTGTCACTACTAGGGGCGGACTGACCATTTGGAAACTCGGGCACTGCCCGAGGGCCCAGGGTCAGTAGGGGGCCCCCATGAGATGCCCCTGGTATCTTTTTCATAGGCTTTTTTGAGTTTGAGGACAGGGGCCCCATGATCCCCTATTGCCCGGGGGCCCATGAGTTGTCAGTTTGCCCCTGGTCACTACTGGTAGCATGCTGCGATACCTGGACCCCACAGAGGTTGCGCAGGCAGTCCAACTCCTCCAGAATGGCACATCAATACGTACCATTGCCAGAAGGTTTTCTGCATCTCCCAGCACAGTCTCAAGAGCATGGAGGAGATTCCAAGAGACAGGCAGTTACTCTAGGAGAGCTGGACAGGGCCGTAGAAGGTCCTTAACCCATCAGCAGGACTGGTATCTGCTCCTTTGTGCAAGGAGGAACAGTATGAGCACTGCTAGAGCCCTACAAAATGACCTCCAGCAGGCCACTGGTGTGAATGTCTCTGACCAAACAATCAGAAATCGCTTACTCCCACTGATGCCAGGACATTTTCTTCTCCCACTGGCCACAGTCCAGCCCCCCTAAAGTCTGAAGGACAGTAAACTGGCCCTTTGTTTATAAAGTGTGGAGACCCCTGGGCACTCTGACTGCTATTAGGTATCAGGATGAAATCCTTGGACCCATTGTCAGACCCTACGGTGGTGCAGTGGGTGCTGGCTTCTTCCTGGTGCACAACAATGCCCGACCTCATGTGTCGAGAGTATACAGGCAGTTCCTGGACGATGAAGGAATTGATACCATTGAATGGCCCCCACGCTTGCCTGACCTAAATCCAATACAACACCTCTGGGATATCATGTTTCGGTCCATCAGAGGCTGAAAGGTTGCACCTCAGACTGTCCAGGAGCTCAATGATGCCCTGGTCCAGATCTGGGAGGAAACACCCCAGGACACCATCCATCGTCCCATTAGCAGCATGCCCCAACGTTGTCAGGCATGCATACAAGCACGTGAGGGCCCTACAAACTACCATTTTGAGTTGCTGCAATGAAATTTCAGCAAAATGGACTAGCCTGCTGCATCTTTTTTTCAGTTTTGATTTTTGGGGTGTCTTTGAATTCAGTCCTCTGTAGGTTGATAATTTTCATTTCAAACAATGGGGCATCCTTACGTTCCTAACACATTACCCAGTCCATATCAGTATAGATATCCAGCATGATGTTTTTCCCCATTGAGATCTGGTGTGCTTTCAAAGTGTTCCTTTAATTTTTGTGAGCAGTGTAGATAATCCTACTACTTGCAAGCTGGACACTAACGCAAATTCCACAGTACCTAAAAACAGATAAACAAACAGAGTGCAGGACAAAGGTATATAGAAGAGGCAAAAATGTCCACAGAAAATCACCAGACAAATATTCTGTTACAGGGTACCGTGACACAATCCATGAATAAAAGTATAACGTGCATAAATATCCAAGTGTGGATAGCGTACACTCCCCAGAAAAGGTCAAAAGTTGCATTTCCCCTCTGGGGCATATAAGCACTGAAGGCTCCAGTTGGTCTTGGACAGTGTGTCTTCCCATCAATTATACCACATATGGAAAGAGGCTAAAGCAGAAGGATAGTGATCTTATAATATACTTTTATTGAAAATATAAAAACCACACTTACAAAGAAGGCACTTTTGACAAAAAGTTCATAACCGAGCACTCTAAATCACAGTGTATAGATGCAAGATAGCCGCAGGTGACATCACAGGCATTGCTCCTCCCCCTATACGCGTTACATCCTAGGGCTGATGAAGACCAGTATTATTTTAGGAAGTATGAATTTATGTCTTCCTGTTTCTGCCCCTCCTAAACAGACACCCAAATGGAAACTACTGTTAACGCCAGCTATTGATATTTTATGGAGCCAATTCCATTTGCATTTGAAAATGATCCTTTATTTACAAATATTGCAAAACTAATAATATAATGTGACAATGTGATGTGCAAGCTGTACACATGAGTTCAAATGAACAAATAACACACAGTAATAAAAATAGGGCATGCAATTTTATTGTGTATTTTGTAGATGTATAGTTGTAAACAGTAGAAAAGTACTCTAATATGGTCAGTTTTTAAACATTTGTCATGTTACAGTCTGCTTAGCAATATCATACCTGCAAAAGCTATAAATGTCTTTATATTAAAATTTAAAGTTTAGGAATTATAAATGAAGCACAGGAATTCATTACATTTGTGATATCTCCTCCTAGGATCCTTCAATACTGAAATTGTTGGGGGAAGGGAAGCCATACCCAACTCACATCCTTACATTGCCTCCCTACAGTTCAGACGGCAGCATTTCTGTGGGGGATCTCTTATTGCACCTCAATTTCTTATGACTGCTGCCCATTGCCTATCTGACATGTAAGTATGTAGTTAAATGATTAAAATTAAACCTTTTCATTTAATCATGTTATGCTACTTGTCTTCTTAATCTTCACTGTGGTGCCTTCCTAGTGCCACATAGTCTTTAGCCAAAGTGCACTGTACTTGCACACGCATACATTTACTTTAATGGAAAACCTGTCTGGCTGTGGACAGACTATACATTGCAGTGAATGGTGACTGCAGTGTGTATGTACCAGGGGCGGACTGATAACTCATGGGGCCCCCGGGCAATAGGGGATCATGGAGCCCCTGTGTCCTTGCCCAAACTCAAAAAAGATACCAGGGGCATCTCATGGGGCCCCCTACTGACCCCAGGCCCTCGGGCAGTGCCCGAGTTTCCAAATGGTCAGTCTGCCCCTGGTATGTACTAGTACAGTTTGGATGATTTCTGAAGATTTCACCTAGACGCTGTGGTCTGACAATGAATAGTAAAGAACTCTGGACTGTGTTTTTGAAGTCTAACCTATATTGAAAATGCTGAGTTGAAGAAGAAAGGATATGTGCAATAACATTTATGATTGGAGTCATTACTTTTACATATGAATCCAAATATGATTAAATCATGCTATCGTTACATTGGTTGTTCATTTTTGGTTTCAGGTGTTTGTTAACTCACTCACAATGATGGGTGTTTCACTTGCATGATAGATAGCACGTAAATGGTACTTACACCCTCTAATTCCATTGTCCATTTTATAACCCTTACTACTTAGACCACGGGTGTCAAACTGGTGGCCCTCCAGCTGTTGCCAAACTACAAGTCCCATAAGGCAATGCAAGATTAACAGTTATTTATTTATTTATTTCAGGTACTTATATAGCTCCAGCAATTTACGCAGCGCTTTAAATATATATTGTACATTCACATCAGTCCCTAACCCTCAAGGGGTGTACAATCTAAAGTCCCTAACTCACATTCATACATACACATACCAGGGCCAATTTAGACAGGAGCCAATTAACCTACCAGCATGTCTTTGGAGTTACAAGCATGACTCCCAAAGGCAGAGGTATGATGGGACTTGTAGTTTCGCAACAGCTGGAGGGTCGCCAGTTTGACATCCCTGACTTAAATGAATAGCCTTTATTTATCCCTTCACCTTTGTACCTTTTTTGGAATGCCTAGCCTTTATCAATGATCTTTACTGATCTTGAAGTTCCCCAACACGTGCATTCACTGAAACGCAACTGCTCTCCCTCTGACAATTGCATAGTTGCCAACTGTCACGTATTGCCCAGGACGGTCTCGGATTTTAAAGCCTTGTCACAGTTGGCCTTCGTCCCGGGCTCTGTCCCGAAAATAGGAAATATTCCCAAATTGTGCGTCCCCTGTCCCGGGCAGCCAGCTCCACAATTCTTGTGCTTCTGAACAGAGAGACACAAGGACAGATGATTCCTCCTCCCCCCTCCCTCCTCTGTCCAGGTGCTCTGATTGAGGACTCCTTGTGAGGCTTGGCAGTGTAATGCAGGCCATAGACGGGCCGATTATCGGCCAAATTGTCGGCCGATAAACGAAAAATCATTCGGTGCCGTTGCCGATGCTGCCACCAATGCTCACAAAAGAATGGGACAAGAAACCAGTTTGACAGAGACAGGGGAGCACACCATACAATGTGACAGCAATACAAATACAAGACTTTTTCATATAAAATATAATAGCGGAAGAAGAACGGAGCCACCGTTCAGTGACACTTGTTTCTTCTTCTTCTTCTTCTTTAAACTGTGCAAAAAACCAGAAAAACGGCCGAACAAGTAACCCACTAACAGTGCGAAAATCGGTCGATTTTTTGTTCAGCTGAAAAATTGGCCGATTTTTGACCCGTCTATGGCCTGCATAAGAGGGTAGGGGTGTGTGGCCAGCTTCCCAGATAATCGCGCCCGGCCCCTCCTTTTACCTAGGGCAGCGTGAGCAATGAAAGTAAGTGCTGTGATGGTGGGACATATGTAGTGCATGTGTGAATGTAGCATGTGTGTATGTAGCATGTGTGAATGTAGTAAGTGTGTATGCAGAGTTGCCAACTGTTTGTATGTTTAGGGACAGTTTGTAAATTGCAGGCATCGTTTCCGCAGTCTCTGTCCATCCCTTGTGCCGTGTCCGCAGTTTCTGTCCATCCCTTGCGCCGTGTCCGCAGTCTCTGTTCATCCCTTGCACCGTGTCTGCAGTCTCTGACCATCCCTTGAGCCGTGTCCACAGTCTCTGACCATCCCTTGCATTGTGTCCACAGTCTCTGTCCATCCCTTCTGCCGTGTCCGCAGTTTCTGTCCATCCCTTGCACCGTGTCTGCAGTCTCTGACCATCCCTTGAGCCGTGTCCACAGTCTCTGACCATCCCTTGCATCGTGTCCACAGTCTCTGTCCATCCCTTGGGCCGTGTCCGCAGTCTCTGTCCATCCCTTGGGCCGTGTCCGCAGTCTCTGTCCATCCCTTGCGCCGTGTCCCCAGTCTCTGTCCATCCCTTGTGCCGTGTCCACAGTCTCTGTCCATCCCTTGCGTCGTGTCATGGGGGGGGGGGGGGGAGAGAATCTCAGACTCTGTTTAACCACACCCCCTTTAAGACATTCCCAATATTTGGCGTAATTTAAACCACACCCATTTTTTGGAGCGGCGCATCATACAGGAAAAAAAGTGTCCCTCAAAATTTTTATTAAATGTTGGCAACAGTTGCCCCATTATAGCTAAGGGAAACACAGCATAGTTAAGCAAACTTACTGTTCCACACTTTTACCTATTTTTTTTTAAATTAAAATAACAAACATGCTATACTTACTTGCTGTGTGCAGTGCTATTGCACAGAGTAGCCCCGATCCTCCTCTTCTCGGGTCCCCCGCCAGCGATCCTGGTTCCTCCTCTTCTTTGTGTGTCCCCGTAACAAGCCATTTTCTATGGGGACAAACACCATGTGCTTGCTTCCGACCTGTGTGTCTACAGAGCCACGCTCCATAGACACACACAGTGGGACTTAGCCCTTCTCCCGCACTTGATTGACATCAGCAAGAGCCAATGGCTCCTGCTGCTGTTCGAGTACCTGTCTGAAGAGGAAGCGAGGGAAAAAGGGATGCAGTCGGTCACAGCACTGATCTCTTCTCCCATCTCTTCCCCTTCACACAGGGAACTTAATGTTTTTTCCCTTAATGCAAGCAATGCATTTAGGTAAAAAAGATTTTTAGGTTTTGTATCGCTTTAAGTCTTTAATATGTCAACCCCCTCTCAAATTTAACTCCCCCCATAGTAATTTTCCCCTGCAGATATAGCAAACAGCTTCTAATTACAACACACATAAATACAAAATGTAAATAATTTGTACACAGCCCAGCCCACTTGCATATCTTTACTCAATTTCATTCTTATAGTTGTAAAAAACCCAGTTGTACCCAGAGGTGCTGTTAGAAACCAGGGGGCCCTATACAGCCAACCTGACAGGGCTTCCCCAAATAAGCACAGTTTACTATGCTTCAGGTATAAATGAATACAGTGAGTGATCAGTGCCAATCTCTCATTATGTTCATTCAGGTAAGGAAGGGGCTGGTAAATGTGACATATTTACAGGACCCTTCCCCAACTCTCCATCCTGAAGAATCCTATTCTGTGCTTGCAGTTGCCAGTGGGAAGGAGAGGAGGGAAACCGGCAGCACTGCGGGGATAGGGACACACACAGGGGAAAATGTATGGTGCACAGGGAGGGTGATCGGTGCGGCAGAGGAGCGATTACTGGAACCAATCGACTGTATGGCTCTCTGTATCAGCTGAAAGTCAGCGTCAGGGAGAGGAGAAGAAGCCAGCTTTCAGCTGCTGCAGAGAGAGCCATACAGGGGATTGGTTCCAGTAATTGCTCCTCTGCCGCACCGATCACCCTCCCTGACTACATCCGATTCACCCCTGCTGGCTGGAGCACTGTACAGGAGGACTAGTGGTACCCCCTTATCCACGGCCCTGCTCTGACCCATTTTTATTAAACCTACATTTTTATACTTTCTCTCTACAGGCATTCCGCCCTATGCCCTCATATGAACCGTTGTGTCAACAATATTGAAGGAAAAACTCCTCTGTCTTTAACCATCTTGAATTTCTGGCTTACACCCAATTTATCCTATCTAATACATGTGTGCTTGAATGTTTTTTCTTTAACAGACTTACAGAAGTCCTTCCATTCTGCTTTCTACTTGATCCTTTTCAGTCTGGATTTTTGCTGGGCACATACAATAAAATCTAATCTTTTTAAGGTGTCAGAAGGCTTCCTCAGAGCAATTTCAAAGGATTTCTTTTCCTGCTTCTCTATTTTGATCTCACCTCTAGGCACCAGTACTAGTTCTTTTTCTTCCCCAACACTCTTGAGGTTACCTAGTTAATATCAAGGTAAACATGTGCTCTATCATTTTAAACTACCTTTAAAAGAGAAATATGGCCAAAACTATTTTGACTCTACTTCTTCTATGGATCACAGGAGTGCACTTTGTTCTGCTCTCCTGGAACGAATTGTCAGCTGACAGTGGGCTAAAGCCTGATGTCACAGATCTGATCTAGGGTGACGTCACAGATCTGATCTAGGCTGTGAAAGGATCCCAACCATATTGTTGGGATCTGCTCAGATGCCTGACCAGCAGATGGCTTAACCTCTCAGCACACTCAGTCAGCCGCTCCTGCCCACTCTCTGCAGCTTCAAGACTAAGAATTGAGTGATCAGCAGTCTTTGTTCGCTCAGTTCTTGGTCTTAGAGGGGGTGGGAGACAGATGCAGCATCCGCCTAGGTGAGTATGTGTGTTTTTTTCAATCTCAAACTTCTCTTTTAAACCATATATTTCGATTGTTTGGTTTAAGGAATCCTTACACTTGACCTTGGCATAGCTAATCTTCATATCTTTTGCACATTCCAAACTGATCCCTGATAATTGATTTGACAACATGTCCTAC
This sequence comes from Staurois parvus, assembly GCF_062004578.1. Taxonomy (NCBI): domain Eukaryota; kingdom Metazoa; phylum Chordata; class Amphibia; order Anura; family Ranidae; genus Staurois; species Staurois parvus. Next base: position 1,071,480 of record NW_028317937.1, read on the forward strand.
ATCTTTCCCTTTCACAGCACCTCCAAAATATAGCCCTTCTTCACTCAAGAGACTTTTAAACTTCTAGTTCACACACTCAAAATGTATTTCCTTGACTGCTGCATACTGTGTGGTATCTACTAGTTAGTTTGCTACAATTTACCAAGCCTGTTGCAAGCCTAAAGTTGTCCATACGTGCTGGCCTGCAGGCTGAACAGAAAAAAAAACCTGATTTCTTCCACACCATCTACAGTTAGACAAATCTCCCTGTGAAGATATTGTATTTTGACAGTCAACCACACCAGCTGTCAAACTACCTGAACAGTGCCTGCATCTGATAGGATTTAGCCACTGTTATGCCAGCAATTTTTCTGCCTAGCACCTTTGACTTTTCAATGAAAATATATCCGGTGGGAGGGGACCACCAGGGCCACCCACTGAGCACATTTTGTCTGGTTTATCAGGAACAAGCCAAATTCTGCTCTGTGTAGGGCCAACTTTACATTTGTTTTACAAACATTTTGTTTCTAAATCTTATCTTATTAATATCACTCTGTCTGAACAAGTGAAGTAAGTTGGTCAGAATTCCATCTGTGCCATTGTGCAATCTGCTGTATTTCAGCGGTAATTTGCCTTTTACATAAACTTGCAATAAAGCAACTGCATAGCAATGACTCCTCCTACTTTCAAGATACACTTGTAAGCCCCGCCCCACATAGAAATATATGCAAAATGTTTCTGGGATAGTGGAATGGAAACAGTTGTTGGGTGAAAGCCCTCTTGCATTTTGCATAAGACTCTCTTCCATCTACTGCCATGATATCTCCAAGCTGTTCTTTCTGCTTCTTCATGGATCTACTTATGTACTTTATATATAACAACTTCCCAGAGGCGTCACTAGGGTTGGTGTCACCCGGTGCGGTAACACGTGGTGTCACCCCGGTCCCGTGCTCTGTGTTGGGAGACGGAAGGATGTCTTGTGCAGGATACAGCCAATGATATGTGATGCAGAGGAGCGGGCTCTGGGCGGGGTCATTACTAGTCACTGACTGACATGTAGAGTAGGAGCTGTCCAATCAGAGGGCATGGGCGGGCTTCACTCCACAGGCCGGGTGTGAATTGGCCTGCAGCAGCCGCTGTGATCCCCGAGATTGGACACCCCCCTGCTGGGACCTCTCACCTCCCGCATGGCATGGCTGTTCCTAGGGCTGCAGGAGAGATGAGGAGCCCCGGTACCCGGGCAGAGGACGGGGGACACTCCGCTGGGATGGATGCCAGCCACTGACAGCTCTACTTTTCATTTTGGTGTCACCTCTTTGGTAGTGTCACCCGGTGCGGCCCGCACCCCCCTAGTGATGCCACTGCAACTTCCTATACAAAGCTGCAAGATTAATTTTAGGAAACATCTATTATCTTAAAGATCTTTAAATTGAATGGTAGTCTAGGCAGAAAAATTTAACAATCACTCAGGGTCCAACTCTTCAAATGTACACAGTCATCTCTCTTTTCATTAAAGAAGAATTGCCACCTTTTTTAAAATTGTTTGGTTCCTGATGGGACAAAGTACATGTAGTACTTTGTCCCGCCTTCCCAATGTCTGATGAGACAAAGTACTTATCGTACTTTGTTCCATATTCTTAGGTGCTCAAAAAATACTAGCTACATTATTGGACAGGGAGCCATCTTTGACCCGACAAGGAGATGGCTCCTTTGCTTTGCAGCATCTGTCTCCAACACCCAGCAATTCCCCAAGGCAAGCACCCACAAGTCAGATCTCTCTGCATTCTTCTTTCTGGAACTTGCCCCAGACAAGTGCTGGGAGTCGGAAAAAGGTGCTATAAAGCAGCTGCTAGTTGTGGCATCAGGCAGCCATGCACGAAGGGTGGTGTGGCGCCCTGTCCAACATTGTAACTAGTGTTTTATTGGACCTAAAAAGATAGGACAATGTACTTTGTCCAATCAGGAACTAAATATTAGATAACAATTAGTGATAACTCTTCTGGAAGGTACAAACAAATCACAATTAATTTTGCATCTACCATTTCCCTTAATCGTATGTAGTGTTCCCTATAAACACTGAATTCCTGACATTCAAGTACTCTAGGGATTTTGCCTGTATACTTTTGGGTTTCTACCTGTTCTTTGCAGCAGTTAGATGAGAATTGACATCAGAGTATGTCACTGCGCTAAGGCCTCATTCATATGGGCAGCTGTAGGGTGGCAAAATAGGCAGCTGAGGCATGGTCTTACGGCCCCCCTGATTAATTAAAACAGAACATGCAGCCACTCAGGGCTGTACACATGTTGTGGCCATAGCAATAGCCATATATCCTGTCACCCTGAATAGTAGTTGTGGCACACTTTTTACATGAAATACCCATTAGGCTGTCACTTTAATGTAGGCTGCCTTTTTTATGTAGGTTGTGCCTGATTGCACTACAGTAGGAAGAAAAGAAACATTTTAGGAGATGTGGCTGAAGAAAAACTATTTTAGGGTGCATGGCTATCAACATTGTCACTGCTGTTTCACAGGTCATTAGTTTGTCAGTAAGCACCTGGTCACACCTACATAGGTACATAGATAGTATTATTTATTTTTTTTCAGGTACTTATATAGCGCCATCAATTTACGCAGCACTTTTACATATATATTGTACATACACATCAGTCCCTAACCCTCAAGGGGTGTACGATCTAAGGTATGGTTGAAAAAGGACAAAAGTCCATCCAGTTCAACCATTAACAAAAAAAAAGTTATAATCCTATACCCACAGTTGATCCAGAGGAAAAAAAACAGCAAAGCATGATCCAATCACCACTGCTTTCTGGATTGACAGCACTGCCATTGTTACTGAAACCCCTCTCACTGTGAGCTGCAGTGTCTGGGAGGTGGATTGTGTGAGACACAAATGAAGGAGGATTCAGCTAAATCAAAATAGGAAAAGGATTTTTTTTTACTTTATGAGGCTTGTGCATCTCATAATAATAACTGGACATTGTACTCGTTTAAAGCCTTTAGTTGTACTGTAAACATTTTAATACTGATTCTGACAAGGACATACTCATTGTTCTATCTCAGTACTGAGCATGAACTCACAATGTGTCACAACATATGTATCATAATCATTTTTATACTTTTATTCTTCTGTTACACTTAGGAACCCATCTCAAGTGACTGTGGTATTGGGGGCTCATTCTCTTCGTAGTAATGAAGATTCCCAACAAACCTTTAGGATCGCACAAGTTTTTGAAAATGGCTTCAATCCCCAAACATTGGCTAATGACATCCTTATATTAAGAGTGAGTAATCTGGCAGATAAGTAATGTCTGATGTAGCAAACTGGCTGTAGAATTACATAACTCCTTCTGTTTTCTCTTCAGCTCGACAGGGCTGCATCTCTGAACTCCAGAGTGAATGTAGTAACTTTACCCCGTGTGAATGAGACAGTCCCGGCTGGGACACAATGTGTTACTTCTGGATGGGGACGGCTTGGGACTCAGTCACGGACTCCAGACCGTCTGCAGGAGCTTAATGTCACTGTGACCAGCGGAGGCTTGTGTCGTTCAAGTAACATCTGCACTGGAGTATTTATGAGACAGGCCGGCATATGCTTTGTGAGTAAAAACCAATAGTTGATGATAATTCCCCTAAAATGTAAGCATTATCTAAAAACAGGAGCCAGATTTGTCTGCAGGTCAACAGCAACTCATAGTAGCATTTATTAAAAATAGTATTCTCCATTAGAATTACATGCAGCTATGTTTACTGCAGGGGCGGATTGACCATTTGGAAAATCGGCACTGCCCGAGGGCCCGGGGTCAGTAGGGGACCCCATGAGATGCCCCTGGTACCTTTTTCATAGGCTTTTTTGAGTTTGGGCAAGGACACGGGGGCCCCATGATCCCTTATTGATCGGGGGCCCCATGAGTTGTCAGTCCACCCCTGGTTTACTGTAATCTTGAAAGCTACCTTGTTCTGCTGCAGCCATATTACCCTCTATTCCTATGACACCAGACGTAGGATCCCAGCGGTTGGTAGCTGCTTCAGGTACAGCACATGCCCATCCTTAATAAAGTAGGGGAGATGCTCACCATGATAACAGTATAGGCCTACTAAATAATCTGATGCACAACTGGTACTTCCAAAAACGAACACATTTCACTCCCACGTGAAGCTTATCCATAGTCTCTAGGCCCTGTCGAGACATCTTTGAATTGGGGAGAGGATGGTGTTAGACTAGCCCAGTGGTGGGCAACCTTTTTTTTCAACTGAGCCAAATCTCGCCAAAACCACGATTGAAATTTATTTTGAGAGCCACATTTTTAAAACTGAAAATACATCCCCCATATAGTAATTCATCCCCCATATAGTAATTCATCCCCCATATAGTAATTCATCCCCCATAGTAATTCATCCCCCATATAGTAATTCATCCCCCATAGTAATTCATCCCCCATATAGTAATTCATCCCCCATAGTAATTCATCCCCCATATAGTAATTCATCCCCCATAGTAATTCATCCCCCATATAGTAATTCATCCCCCATAGTAATTAATCCCCCATATAGTAATTCATCCCCCATAGTAATTAATCCCCCATATAGTAATTCATCCCCCATAGTAATTCATCCCCCATAGTACTTCATCCCCCATATAGTAATTCATCCCCCATATAGTAATTCATCCCCCATAGTAATTAATCCCCCATAGTAATTCATCCCCCATAGTAATTCATCCCCCATATAGTAATTCATCCCCCCTATAGTAATTCATCCCCCCTATAGTAATTCATTCCCCATATTGTGCCAATTCACTTGCCTTTGCTCCGTGCGTTCCTCTCGCCGTGTTCCCGCACCGTTCCGGTCTTCAGGGCGGACTGTGAGAGGAGAGGAGTTCGTCACGCTGCCCCGCCTACATCCTGACAGCCAATGTTTGCCACGCTCCGCGGGCCGGATTAAAAGGTCCGCCAGACCGTAGTTTGCCCATTGCTGGGCTAGCTGCAGAGTCCTGACTTTTGGGGCGGCCGCCCGAGAGGAGGGAGGGGAGCGGGCCCCCGGCACACAGAAGAGCCGCATTAAAGTGTGTAAAGAGCCGCATGTGGCTCGCGAGCCGCGGCTTGCCGACCACTGGACTAGCCGATTTAGATGGACTTGAGTAACAAATTAAAGCCAAACTCTAGCTAACATGTTTTAAGCTGTTAGTGCAACAGTTTATTTTTCCCTTTGTTATAAAGGTGTGACATAAATGAATAAAAGCTGACCATTGTAAGCACTCATGTTGGTCTTAACCGCTTCCATACAGGGCACTTTTACCTCCTTCCTGCCCAGGCCAATTTTCAGGTTTCAGCGCTCTCACACTTTGAATGACAATTGCGCGGTCATACAACATTGTACCCAAACTAAAATTTTATCATTTTCTTCACACAACTAGAGCTTTCTTTTGGTGGTATTTAATCACCACTGGGGTTTTTATTTTTTGCTAAATTAACAAAAAAAAGCGAAAATTTTGAAAAAATAACCACTTTTTCTTTGTTTCTGTTATAAAAGTTTGCAAATAAATAATTGTTCTTCATACATTTAGGCCAAAATGTATTCTGCTGTATGTCTTTGGTGAAAATAACCCAAATTAGGATGTATTTTTTAGTTTGTAGGAAAGTTATAGAGTTCACAAACTATGGTATAGATCTGAAAATTGATCAATCCTGAAGTACTGACAGCCAATCTAATTTCTTGAGGTCCAAGAATGTCAGAACAGTACAGATGTCCCCCAAATGGTCCATTTTTGCAGAGCAGACATTCCGACGTATTTCATAAGAGGCATGGCGAGTCTTTTGAAGTTGTATTTTTTTTGTCATAATTTTTTGGAAAATTAAAAAATTAAAAAAATTATTTTCACAATTTGTTTTTACATACTGTCACCAGTGCAGTACAGCATCATCATATAACTGGCATGGCGGTGATCAGGGACACTGACTGGTGACAGTATGAAAAAAAATATTATAATTTTTTTGTATTTTTTTTATTATTTTTAATTTTTTATTACATTTATGTCTTTTCTTAAGATTTTATTTTTCATATTTCGCTATGAGCAAAGTAGTACATTGTTACCATAGTAACATTGTACTACTTTGGGGAAGTGATCAGTATTTGTTATTTTTTTTTTTACACAATTTGCTTATGCAAAGAATTACTTTGCTATAAGCTCCTAGATTGTAAGCTCGAAAGAACAGGGCCCTTGACCCCCTTGTGTTTTGTTTTGTTACTGTATTGTCTCATGTTCTGTCCCCCACTATAATGTACAGTGCTGAGCAAACCTTTTACCGCTATATAAATACTGTATAATAATAATAATAATATAAGCAAGCATTTACCTGAATGATATAGATTCATTCAGGGTTTTTTTTTTTTTTGTGCTCAGCTGTGATTTGGCCATGGCTAATCACATGACACAGCTGGGCTGTGATTGGCCCAGCTTGTGCATGTGATCGCTGTGACCATTCACAGCTAGACACACTAGTATACAATGGATGGTATGAATGAAGCCATCCATTGTATACAACTGTCATGTGACCTGCTGTGATTGGTCGCAGCAGGTCACATTGTACCGGCAACGGGGCTGGTACTCAGATCTGTCATCAGCCGTGTCTGAGGTACACGGCCGGTGACAGATCGTGCCGCTGCGCGGCTCTGTGGGCATGCAAACTGCACATACCCGAAAGGACGCCATATGGCGTCCACCCGGAGGGATGAGGGTTTTTTCAGGCTGCCATTTGGCTATAGGCCAGACGGGAACCTGTTAAATAGATTGTCTCAACCCTGTAACTGCCACTTTTACTGGACAGCTTGGTCTGAAGTTGAAAAAAAATTGACTTTCTATCCAGCTACACAGGTGAAAATAAATACCTTCAGAAAAAGAGTTATAGGACTTTTAAGGTACCAGAATCACCTACTTTTAAATAAAACTTCAACATTTATTGTAACAATTAAAACTGCATTAAAAAGTATATTCATCAAACATGTTGCTGCAGTTACTTACCACATTCTACAAGCATAATATACATGAACAGCTCCAATATATTGTTGTTGAAGGAAGAGTAGAGATGGGGTATCCAAATTCAATGCGTTTCACAGGTCAGCGCCTGCTTCTTCAGGGGAAAAAAGGAAAAGATTTTCCCCTCATATCAAACGACAGCAACATGTTCACGTATGCAACCACCATTTAAAAGAAAGACAGAGAAAACATCACCAAAGATGTGGGTCCAAGTGTTCAGTCTTGAGTAACAAAAGAGGGGACAACTTAAAGTAAAACTCTAGCTGAAATAATAAAAATGGGCAAACAGGTAGGAATTTTAATGCATAAGAGACATAGTTACATAGTTAGTCTGGCTGAAAAAGAACACAAGTCTATCCAGTTCAACCATAAAAAAAAAAAAAAGTTAATCCTATACCCACAGTTGATCCAGAGGAAGGCAACACACCCCCCAGCAAAGCATGATCCAGTTTGCTCCTGCAGGGGAAAAAAGTCCTTCCTGATCCCCTGAGAGGCAATCGGATATTCCCTGGATCAACTTTACCTATAAAAGTTAGTATCCAGTTATATTCTGTGTATCTAAGAAACAATCCAGGCCTTTTTTAAAGCAATCCACTGAGCTGGCCAGAACCAACTCTTGAGGGAGTCTATTCCACATTTTCACATCTCTTACTGTGAAGAAACTGTGAAGAAACCTTACCATGTTACCCCTTGTCCTCTGTGATGACCTCAGGGTGAAGAGCTCTACACCGAGTTCACTATATGAACCACTGATGTATTTATACGTGTTGATCATATCCCCCCTTAATCTCCTCTTCTCAAGAGAGAATAAATTCAGTTCCTCTAATCTTTCCTCATAGCTGAGCTCCTCCATGCCTCTTATCAGTTTGGTTGCCCTTCTCTGTACTTTCTCCAGTTCCCCAATGTTCTTTTTGTGAATTGGTGCTCAAAACTGAACTGCATATTCCAGATGAGGTGTTACAAATGATTTGTACAGGGGTAATATGATATCTCTCTCTCTGGAGTCTATACCTCTTAATACAAGAGAGGATTTTGCTCTCTTTAGAAACTGCAGCTTGGCATTGCATGCTTTGTCTCTTCTGCATTATTGTTACCTACCTGCCTGGCTGCCCCGTACAGTGAGCCACGTACGGTCAGTTCACTGTACAAATTGAGCAATTCTGAATCTGACTGAACTCCAGCACATGCGCTAGAGTGATGTCATCCCCACGTGGCCAATTATTGAGACATGGAAGATGGCTGCTTGAAGATGTCAGCATCCGGGTGGGGAGCAGAAGGACGCTGTGTTACTGAAACTGAGGTGAGTATAGTTCCTCTTTAATTCCAAACATGGGAACAGGCATATAACTATGACTGAGCGTCTGCTGTAGGAATAGGCATTATTGTTCATTTTCAGAAGCATGAATTACCATCTAACCACTTGATTCTCACTTTTGTTACACATAGTACTGTGGGATGCATTAACGGCCCCCCCCATTGCAGCCAAACATGCAGCTGACCCTTTTTCGGGAAAATAATGCACAGTATTGTGTTGTGTCATGCTACAGCACAGGTGCTTTCCCTTAGTGTATTCAGGTAACTTTCAAAATTCATGCACACAGGCATAGTGCGATATTGAAATGCAATGGTATGGTTTTGGCCTTACTATGGGCCAGTGGCATCCCTAGGCAGGAGCAGGGGGTGCACGCCGCACCGGGTGACACCTATTGCACGGGGTGACACCGGACCCTCTCCATGAGCTCCACGAACAGGAAAGTTTTAAAACAAGATGACGATCCCTGCAAGATGGATCGGATCTGCAGTTTGAGCATAATGGAGTCCGATCCATTATGGTCACCAATCCGCAGATCCAATCCATCTTGCAGGGGTCTTCGGTTTGCTTTAAAACTTTCCTTTTCGTGGAGCTCGTGGAGAGATCAGTTAACCCCGTATAGGATGCAAGCCGGTGATCCCCGCAGGATGGATCGGATCTGTGAATTGGGGAGCATAATGGATTGGACTCTGATCCATTATGCTCAATCCGCAGATCCGATCCATCCTGTGGGGATCGTCGGAGGAGTGACACCAAGTGTTACCGCACCAGGTGACACCAACCCTGGGGACGCCCCTGCTATGGGCTACAGGGATGCTTTAACAAAGACCTGTACTGAGAGAAATATGGAGGTTGCCCTTGTTGATCACTTTTTCTGAAAATACTAGGTGCTTGACTTGCATGCTGATCGAATGGCTTTAGAGTGGTTTTAACTCTGATATCTGCATGACTCACTCCTAATAGATTGAGCTAGCACCACAGCCACCTGGGAGACAACCCGCTTCCGGTCATGCAATAAGCTGACTCATACTCTCAGCTCTTTCCAATCCAGATCCCCGCCCCCTACTTTCTGCTGCTGAGGAAAATCCTTTAAATTGTGTGTTGTAGAAAGCTGCACAGGATAGATGACTCAAGATAAACAGGTACAACATACATCGGATGATTAGTTTCAGGTGATAGAGTTGAAACAAGTCACTTCACTAGGTACAGTTGCAAGAAAAAGTATGTGAACCCCTTGGGATTACGTGGAGTTTTGCATGAATTGGGCATAAAATGTGCTCTGAACGTCATCTAAGTCACAACAATAGAAGAACACAGTCTGCTGAACATAATACTACACAAACATTACATGTTGCCATGGTTTAATTGCACATAACATGTAAACATTCACAGTGCAGGGAGGAAAAAGTATGTGAACCTTTGGACTTAATAACTGGTTGACCCTCCTTTGGCAGCAATAACCTCAACCAAACGTTTCCTGTAGTTGCAGATCAGACCTGCACAACGATCTGGAGTGATTTTGGACCACTCCTCTTCACAAAACTGTTTCAGTGTAGCAATATTCTTGGGATGTCTGGTGTGAATCGCTCTCTTAAGGTCATGCCACAGCATTTCAATCGGGTTGAGGTCAGGACTCTGACTGGGCCACTCCAGAAGCGTATTCTGTGCTGTTGCAGCCATTGTTTTGTTGAATTCCTTGTATGCTTTGGGTCATTGTCCTGTTGCATCACCCATCCTCTGTGGAGCTTCAGTTGGCGGATAGATGGTCGTACGTTTTCCTACAAAATACTTGATAAACTCTGGAATTCATTTTCCCATCAATGACAACAATCCGTCCAGGCCCTGAGGCAGCAAAGCAGCCCCAAACCATGATGCTCCCTCCGCCATGTTTTACAGTGGGGATGAGGTTTTGATGTTGGTGTGCTGTGCCTTTTTTTCTCCACACATAGTGTTGTGTGTTCTTCCCAAACAACTCAATCTTGGTTTCATCTGTCCACAGTATATTTTGCCAGTAGTGCTGTGGAACATCCAGGTGCTCTTTTGCAAACTTCAAACGTGCTGCAATATTCTTTTTGGACAGCAATGGCTTCCTCCGTGGTGTCCTCCCATGTACTCCATTCTTGTTTAATGTTTTCCTTATTGTAGATGTGTCAACAAAAATGTTAGCATGTGCCAGAGATTTCTGTAGGTCTTTAGCTGACACTCTGGGATTCTTCTTTACCTCATGCAGCATTCTGCGCTGTGCTCTTGCAGTCATTTTTACAGGACGACCACGCCTAGGGAGAGTAGCAACAGTGCTAAACTTTCTCCATTTGTAGACAGTCTGTCTTACCGTGGACACATGAACATAAAGGCTTTTGGAGATAATTTTGTAACCATTTCCAGCTTCATGCAAGTCAACAATTCTTGATCGTAGGTCTTCTGAGAGCTCTTTTCTGCGAGGCATGGTTCACATCAGACAGTGCTTCTTGAAACCAGTAAACCCAAAACAGGTGTGTGTTTTTTAAGGGCAGGACAGCTGTCAGCAACACATCCAATATCATCAGACTGATTGGAGTCAAGGTTGGCTCACTCCTGGCTCCAATTAGCTCTGGAAGAAGTCATTAAGCTAGGGCCTCACATACTTTTTCCTCCCTGCACTGTGAATGTTTACATGTTATGTGCAATTAAACCATGGCAACATCTAATGTTTGTGTAGTATTATGTTCAGCAGACGGTGTTCTTCTATTGTTGTGACTTAGATAACGTTCAGAGCACATTTTATGCCCAATTCATGCAAAACTCCACGTAATCCCAAGGGGTTCACATACTTTTTCTTGCAACTGTAAATGTAACTGTTTACAAACACTTTAATACTTTCGAAGGTAACTGACCAACAAACACTTAGATCAGGAGTTCTAATTTACTTTGGCTTATTAATGGAGTTTGCTTGCTCCATTTTGGGGTATTCAAATAATAATGGTAAGTGGTGGAGCAGACAGCCCTTGTCAGGCCTTGTCAGTGAAGGACTTTCTTCTCAATGTATGGAGTACAACCTAACTTTTTTTTCTACGGATGCGAGGGCAGGGGGCTGGAGTTTGATTTTGCTATTTAAAGTGCGCTTGGAATCCACACACCTATTATACTACTAAAGCTGGCCATGTATGGGTAGAATTGCAAACTTTTCAAAGTCTTAGGAAAAGAACTTTGGTAATGCCTACATGGATCTAAACCCATTCAAGCCAATGGAACCATACCACATCTGCTTTAATAGCTCAAGTATGGCAGGACCTGTCCTCAGCCTAGCTCATGTGTAGGATTTCAATAGGGATGTAGAACTTTGAAAGTCATATTTCTCTGAAGCTGTTGAAGGCCAAGTAGTAAAGGAATTCAGTGTCTTGGTTTGGTCATTGGTGGGTGTTGGTGTGGAAATTTATTTTTCTATTCACCCCTAAAATAACAAATTCTTATGCCTAAAAGAGAAGGAAAAGTTGAGCATTTTCCCATAAAAGCCAGCTGGATATATCTTTTCATAATCTTTGTTCAGTAGACAAATTGCTACTGGAATATGATTTGTTAACAACACTACCTTCTTTTCCTCCAGCTTTTTACTTGAAGCCTATTGTAACTTTTGTTTGCAGCAGCTTTTAAAGTTAGTAAAATTATAATTGAAGGTTTATAAATGGAATGACTTTATATAACAGACCTCTATGAATAAAATATTGGAATAAGCATAATTTATTCTGAAATTCTGTTGCTTGTTAATAGATTTTTGCGTACATGAACTGGTTTTGATGCATGTTCTTAATTTTTTTTCAGGGTGACTCTGGAGGTCCACTTGTGTGCAATGGGGTGATTCAGGGAATTTCATCTTTTATAATCCGGAGCTGTGGGAGTGGAGTGGCTCCTGATTTCTTTGCACGAGTTGCTGTGTTTCGAGACTTTATTGATTTTGCTATTAATAGATGATACATCAGAATAAGCCCCATTCATTTTAAGCATATTAGATGGAATTCATACCATTGGATACTGTATATGTTCCTTGCTAATGTGCCTTCTTCTATTTCACTAGCTTCTCAAATCAATAGTCAAATAAACTTTTGAAGCTTTTTAGTATATTTGTTTACTGACTGACTCATCATGGTTAGTACACAGGGGACACTTTCATTGTCACATACAGTTGGTAAGGTTGAATAAAGACATCAATCTATACAGTTCAACCTGAGTGTGTCTGTATGTGTGTTTATCTCACTATAATTTTCAATATCCCTGTACATTGTGTTTGATGAAAAAAACAGCTAATAGTTTTATGAATTTATCTCCACTCTCCACTTACACCAACTGTGAAAAGGAGTTTCACATCCATACCACTCTAACAGCAAGAAAACCCTTACGCAGTTTAAGATTGAACAGCTTCTCATCCAACTTTGTGTGGTTATGTGTCTTCTTTAGAGACCTTAAGTTAAATAGTTTCCTCCCAATGCTAAAGTCACCATTTAAGGATTTGTATATTACAATCATTATCCCTCTTAGGTGTCTCTTCTCCACGGAGAATACTTTTAATGATTGTAGTCGCTCCTCATAACCAAGGTCCTCTAGCCCCCTTTTAGCTTTGTTGCCCCTCTCTTGACTCTCTCCCCTTCAAGCACACCCTTCCTGAGGATTGGTGTCCAGAACTGGACAGCATACTCAAGATGGTGCTGAACCAGAATTTTGTAAAGTGGTAGAATTATAGATTTATCTCTTGAGTCAATGCCCTTTTAAATTCTAGTAGTCTGCTTGCCTTGTTTGCTGCAGTTTGGCATTGCCTGCAATTGCTAATTCGATGATCTACTAGGACCCCCAGATCCTTTTCCAACCTCAATTCCCCTTGAGGCTCTCATCCTAGTGAGTAACTTGTATATATTTTTAGCTCCCAAGTGTATTACTTTACATTTTACAATATTAAATCTCATCACATAGATGCCCACCACCCTATTTTACCTAGGTCTTTTTTGTAAAGTTGTCTCTTTCTTTGTTGATTGAATTCTCAAGAAGATCTTATTGCTTGAATTATCAAGCAGTATAAAAAGTTAGTGGGTCAATCAGCTGATTAGCATCTGCTTATAAATAAAACTTCCACTTTGTTGCAACATATAGTTTGTGTAATGGATAGAGAAAAAATGTGCACATGTGAGTACGGGGATACCACACGTGTGAGACTTTTTTTACAGTCTAGATGCCTAGAGGGGCCAAAAATCCAAGGAGCACCTTTGGGCTTTTAAGGAACATAATTTACACATAAATTATGCATCTAACTTCCTGACTACTGATCGCATTTTTGGAGGTGCTGAAGCACCTTGACAGTGCTAACACCCACAAAATAACTATATTTTGGAATGCAAACACTCCAAGGCATTTTCTGAAATTCTTAATGAGTCTTTTGGAATGTAAAATGGAGGAAAGTTATCAATTAAAGATATTTCTAACACACGCCATAGGTATACTTAAAACGATACCACAAAACACATTGTGCTATTCCTCCTAAGTATGGCAAAACCACATGTAAACCTTTTTCACAACCTAACCATATAGAGGAGCCGGAAAAGCCAAGGAGCACATTCAGGCATTCCAGGGGCATAAATTATGCATCTATTTTCCTGACTATCTGTGACGTTTTTAGAGGCCTGGAGCAGCAGAACAGTAGAACACCCAAAAGGTGACCACATTTTGGAGAATAACATGAAGTTTTCAATTTAATAAGATATTTTTCACATACAGCAGGGGCATACTTACATAGTTACATAGTTAGTCTGGCTATAAAAAGACAAAAGTCTATCCAGTTCAACCATTAAAATAAAATTTAAAAAAAGTTATAATCCTATGCCCACAGTTGATCCAGAGGAAGGCAAAAAAAGCCCAGCAATGCATGATCCAATTTGGTCCTGCAGGAAAAAAAGTTCCTTCCTGATCCCCCGAGAGGCAATCGGATATTCCCTGGATAAACTTTACCTATAAATGTTAGTTTCCAGTTATATTCTGTGTATCTAAGAAAGAATCCAGGACTTTTTTAAAGCAATCCACTGAGCTGGCCAGAACCAACTCTTGAGGGAGTCTATTCCACATTTTCACAGCTCTCACTGTGAAGAAACCTTTCCGTGTTTTGAGATTAAAATTCTTTTCCTCCATACGTAAAGAGTGCTCCCTTGTCCTCTGTGATCACCTCAGGGTGAATAGCTCTACACCGAGTTCACTATATGAACCATTTATACTTAGAATTAAAGATTATGTATTGGACATTGTATCTTGTGTATCACACAAATTAACCAATTGTTTCAAAACCAATGTACTGTAATGGTCATCTCTATATGGGTGGTCAGGCAATATTTATTTATTTATTTTATTTATTGATCGAGTTTATATAGCGCCAAAGGGTTTGCTCAGCGCTGTACAATAGGGGGGGACAATACATGAAACAGAACAGTAACATCAAACAGTACACAAGGGGTTAGAGGGCCCTACTCTTTCGAGCTTACAATCTAGGAGGGGGGGGGTAGAGGCACAGGAGGAAACGGCTGTGGGGGATGGAGTGGTAGGAGGAGGAGGGAAGGGCAGCGGCTGTTAGGTGAGGGTGGGGTAGGCTTCCCTGAAGAGGTGGGTTTTCAGGGAGCGCCTGAAGGTGAGGAGGGACGGTGACAGTCTGATGGATTGGGGTAGTGAGTTCCAGAGGATGGGGGAGGACCTGGAGAAGTCTTGCAGTCGTGCGTGGGAGGAGGAGACCAGGGAGCAAGATAGAAGAAGGTCCTGTGAAGAGCGAAGGGTACGGGTAGGGTGGTACTTGGGAATCAGATCGGTGAGGTAGTTAGGGGCAGTGTTGTGGATGGCCTTATAGGTCAGGGTGAGCAATTTGAATTTAATGCGTTGGGCAATGGGGAGCCAGTGGAGGGAGAGGCAGAGGGGGGTGGCAGAGGTGGAGCGGCTGGTGAGGTGGATGAGTCTGGCCGCTGAGTTCAGGATGGTCTGAAGCGGGGAGAGCCTGCACTGGGGTAGGCCGGTGAGGAGGGAGTTGCAGTAGTCCAGGCGTGAGATAATCAGGGAGTGTACTAGTAGTTTAGTGGTGTCTGTGGTAAGGAAGGAACGTATCCTGGCGATGTTCCGGAGGTGGAGCCTGCATGTGTTTGTGAGGGATTTGATATGAGGTTGAAAGGAAAGGTTTGAGTCCAGAGTGACGCCAAGGACCTTGGCTTGCTGGGCGGGATTGATGGTGGTGTTGTTAGTAGTGATGGAAAGGATGGGGGGGGGGGCGCGGGCTGGGGGGAAGATGAGAAGCTCGGTTTTGGAGAGGTTGAGTTTGAGGAAATTGAGCGACATCCAGTCAGAGATGTCGTTTAGGAGGTGAGTGATGCGGGCGGAGAATGAGGGGGTGAGGTGAGGGGTGGATAGGTAGATTTGAGTATCATCAGCATAGAGGTGGTAATTGAAGCCGTGGGAGTGTATGAGTTTGCCAAGGGAGGAGGTGTAGATGGAGAAGAGAAGGGGTCCAAGGACAGAGCCCTGGGGGACCCCAACAGAGAGGGGGAGAGAAGGGGAGGTGGCACCATTGTAGGTGACACTGAAGGAGCGTTGGGATAGATAGGACGAGAACCAGGAGAGAGCGGTGTCTCTGATGCCAAGGGAGAGTAGTTTATTAAGGAGGAGGGGGTGGTCGACTGTGTCAAAGGCCGCAGAGAGGTCTAGGAGGAGGAGGACAGAGTAGTCGCCTTTGGCTTTGGCGGTTAGTAGATCGTTGGTGATTTTGAGGAGGGCAGTTTCGGTGGAGTGTAGGGGACGGAAGCCGGACTGTAGTGGGTCAAGGAGGTTGTTGTCATCTAGGTGGGAGCTTAGGCGATCGAAGACCAAGCGCTCAAGGAGCTTGGAAGTGAGTGGCAGCAGGGAAATTGGTCTGAGGTTGTTGAGGTCAGTGGGGTCCAGGGAGGGCTTTTTGAGTATGGGGGTGATGTGCGCATGTTTTAGGGGGGAGGGGAATACGCCAGTAGAGAGGGAGAGATTAAAAATGTGGGTAAGGGAGCGGATGAGGGAAGAGGGGGGTGACCGGAGGAGTTGAGAGGGGATGGGGTCCAGGGGGCAGGTAGTGAGACGGGCTTCTGAGAAGACTCTGCTGACTTCCTCAGTGGTAGTAGGGCTGAAGGAGTGCAGTGATGGGGGGGTTATGGTAGGCAGGGCCTTGGGTGTGGTGGGGGGCAGTGCCGTTGCGAGGTCAGAGGAGGGGAGAGATGAGGGGGTGATAGAAGGGGGGAGGCTAGATGGGGAGGTAGATTGCAAGTAGACTATGTCCTTGCGGATTGCGTCAATCTTGCTGTGGAGATGAGTGGCAATCTCGTGGGCGGTAAGTGAGGTACTGAGTGGAGGAAGGGGGGGAGAGAGCAGGGAGTTGAAGGTGGAGAAGAGTCGGCGAGGGCAGGTGGAGAGGGTGTTAATCAGGTTAACAAAGTAGGCCTGCTTGGCGGCGTGGAGGGAGGAGGTGTAGGTGAGGAAGGCAGATTTGTAGAGGGAGAATGTATGAGGGGACCTGGTTTTGCGCCATAGTCTCTCCAGCGCACGACTGCGACGTTTGAGGCATTTAGTGTGGTCGTTCTGCCATGGTTGGAGCGGTCTGGGTTTGATGTAGCGTGTGGTTAGGGGTGCCAGAGAGTCTAGTGTAGCTGATAGTGAGTCGTTGTACGTGGAGGTGGCTAGGTCAGGACATGACAGTGGAAGGATGCTGTCGTGTAGGCGGTCGGCAGCCGAGTGGAGGGGGGCTGGGTGCAGGTTGCGGAGGTTGCGGCTGGTGATGGTTTGGCGCACTGGGGGGGGGGAGTTGGGGGAAGGGGAGGTGGAGAACGTGAGGAGGTGGTGGTCGGAGAGAGGGAAGGGTGTGTTAGAGAACTGGTTGAGGGTACAGAGGTGGGAGAAGACGAGGTCCAGGGTGTTCCCATTGATGTGGGTGGAGGATTGGGTGTGTTGTGTGAGCGCGAAGGAGGAGGTTAGGTGGAGGAGTTGGGAAGTAGTCGGGGTGTTGTCATTGATGGGGATGTTGAAGTCCCCGAGGATGATGGTCGGTAGCTCAGAGGAGAGGAAGAAGGGAAGCCAGGCGGCGAAGTTATCCAGGAAGCGGGCTATGGATCCAGGGGGCCTGTAGATCACTGCGATCCTTAGGGGGGTGGGTGAGAAGAGCCGGATGCAGTGAGCTTCGAAGGAGGAAAAGGTTAGGGAGGGGGGGTTAGGGAGGACCTGGAAGGTGCTCAGCGGTGATAAGAGCAGGCCGACACCACCACCTTTGTGACCGCTCAGTCTTGGTGAGTGGGACCAGATGAGACCTCCATGGGAGAGTGCCGCAGGGGAGGTAGTGTCAGTGGCCTGTATCCAGGTTTCGGTGATGGCTAGGAGATTGAGGGAGCGGGAGATAAAGAGGTCATGGATGGCAGTTAGTTTGTTGCAAACCGAACGGGCGTTCAGAAGTGCAACCGAGAGAGGGGGGATGGATGCGGGGAGGAGGTGCACAGGTATGAGGTTGAGGGGGTTGCGGCGGCTGGCGGGGGCAGGGGGGTCCCTGGAGGGGGGGAGAGGTGGTGAGGGGCCAGGGTTCGGGGAGATGTCCCCAGCGGATAGGAGAAGGAGAAGGGTGAGGAGGGTGGCATGGGAATGGGAGGTGTAGGAGCGTGTGGGTCTGGTAGTGGTGGCACGTGGGTCGACCGGGGAGTGGAGTACCAGGAGGAGGTGGTGAGTGCCGTAGTGGGGAGAGGGCAGGAGTGAAGGGGCAATGTAGAGCTGTTTTGGGGGGGTGGGCGGGTAGAGGGAGGCGATTTTTGGGATGGAGGAGAGGAAGACGAGGAGGAGAAGTGCAGGTGGCATGCTGGGGTGAGTGCAGTGCTGTTCGGGTCGGGGGAGGTGAAGGGATACGGGTCAGGGCGAGGTGATGTGGAGAGTCTGTATCACCGTGAAGTCCATTAGAGTCCTCCTGTAGCTGCAATCTGTGAGTGCAGTATGCTGGCGTCCGAGGAGTCTTCAGTGGGTCCGGTGGATCAGCGAGTGGAGGGGTCGTAGGGTGCGATGTCTGGGGGTGTTGGTAGGCACAGCGTCTGGTGATGTTGGCGACTCGGTGGCTGGAGATTCGCTGGGAGGTCCGGGAGATTCGCTGGGCGACGTCTTGATTCGCTGGGTGGTCCGGGTGTTGGGTGTCCAGAGGTGATAGCTGGGTGCCCGGTAGCTGGGTGCTGGGTGTCCAGGGGTGGTAGCTGGGTGCCCGGTAGCTGGGTGTCCAGGGGTGGTAGCTGGGTGCCCGGTAGCTGGGTGGTAGCTGGGTGCCCGGTAGCTGGGTGGTGGGTGTCCAGGGGCGGTAGCTGGGTGCCCGGTAGCTGGGTGCAGGGTGACCAGGGGAGGGCCCAGAACCGGCGTATGGGTTGGGCAGCGGAGCAGCGATCAGTGGGCCTGAGCTGATTCCTGGTGGTCAGGGATGGACACAGGGCTAGTGAGGAGGGCCCTGCGAAGGCTGGCAGGTCTGTGGGGATCGGTGGTGGCAGCTTACCCGTTCTGGTGGTGCTGCCATGCAGGTATCCTGGGGTGGTCCTGGGCTGCTGTCAGCTTGGTGGTCCTTGCTTGCTGTTCCTGGTGGTCTAGGGTAGTCAATGAGGACCCAGGGCTGATGGAGAGGGCCCTGGGCAGGCAGGCAGGTCGGTGGTACCCGGTATTAGAGCGGAGACGGTCCGGGCGGATGTCCGGCGATGCGGTCCGGTCGGGGCAAAAATTGAGGCCCCGGCTTCAGGTGCGCGGGTAGGCCGCGATTCCCGGAGCTCCGGGAAAAGGTTGCCTGCTGTTCCTGGTGGTCTAGGGTAGTCAATGAGGACCCAGGGCTGATGGGGAGGGCCCTGGGCAGGCAGGCAGGTCGGTGGTACCCGGTATTTAGAGCGGAGACGGTCCGGGCGGATGTCCGGCGATGCGGTCCGGTCGCGGCCAAAATTGAGGCCCCGGCTTCGGGTGCACGGGTAGGCCGCGATTCCCGGAGCTCCAGGAAAAGGTCCAGGAGCTTACCCTGGTGGTCGGGCTGGGCCGGGAGTGTCTTAGGGGCCCCGCTGGGGTCCGCTGCGGGCCGGATGGCAGCGGATTGGGGCTAGGAGCGCAGGAGCTCCTGTTGGGCACTATTCCTCCCACTTACACCACTGAAGAGGTGCTATTCCTCCCCCTAATACCAAAGATGTGTTGGTTACTCCCACTGATGCCAGGACAATTTCTACTCCCAATGGCCACAGTCCGGCCTCCTGAAAGTCTGATGAACAGTAAACTGGCCCTATGTTTAGAAAGTTTGGAGACTCCTGATCTTCACAGTCCTTCTCTGGATTCAGATATTAGTCGAATATCCTCCTGCTATCTCCTCTGAAAAAAACATAAATAATACAGGTTGTCTCTCTGTCACCCCCCTGCACTTCTTTCTGGAGTGGCTCACTGTCTCTGATTCGCAATATAGGCAATATAGTCTTTTGTGGCTTCACCTATAGTAGTCCCTGTTTCTATCAGCCAAGCAAGTTTAGCCTACTGGTACGTGACTGCGCCCAGAGATGCCATGATCACTGGCCAAGAAGTAGGCGGAAATAAGGAAGAGGAAAAGAGTTCCTGTGGTTCCAGGAGTGCAGCTGTCTGAAAGATATGGTTGAGATTGGTTTCTTGCAGGAATGTCATTAGTCCAACATGCAGAAGGGTCAATTCAGGCAGAAAGCAGACAAATGGTCAGCAAAGAGCCAAAGGATTGGTCCAGGCAGCAGGCAGAAACATGGCCAATAACCAGGCCAGGGTCAGTACAAGTGGCAGGCAGAGGCAACACTGTACTGGTGTCGCAATGACTAGGAACACTGTTGCTGGCTGCACTGTTCTGGTGACAGTGGGACTTGTGTAACAGTGAACACAACACAATGCAAAATACTCGTTACCTTGCATTAATCAGCCTTTCTTTGAGAAACCTAATACCATGCAATGCATAGCCTACAGAAAAATAAGCTTTTTCATCTTAGGGTTGTATTTCCTATAGAAAAATAGCACCTTCCACTAAAGTCAGGCTGTGTTCTCCTTCCACTAAAGTCAGGCTGTGTTCACTTTCCACTAAAGTCAGGCTGTGCTCACTTTCCACTAAAGTCAGGCTCTGCTCACCTTCTGCTAAAGTCAGGCTGCGCTCTCCTTCCACTAAAGTCAGGCTGTGCTCACCATCCACTAAAGTCAGGCTGCGTTCACCTTCCACTAAAGTCAGGCTGCATTCACCATCCACTAAAGTCAGGCTGTGTTCTCCTTCCACTAAAGTCAGGCTGTGTTCTCCTTCCACTAAACTCAGGCTGTGCTCACCTTCCACTAAAGTCAGGCTGTGTTCACCTTCCACTAAAGTCAGGCTGTGTTCACCTTCCACTAAAGTCAGGCTGTGTTCACCTTTTACTAAAGTCAAGCTGCGCTCACCTTCCACTACTGTCATTCTGCTCTCACCTTCCACTAAAGTCATGCTGCGTTCACCTTCCACTAAAGTCAGGCTGCGCTCACCATTCACTAAAGTCAGGCTGTGTTCACCTTCCACTAAAGTCAGGCTGCGCTCACCTTCCACTAAAGTCAGGCTGTGCTCACCTTCCACTAAAGTCAGGCTGCGCTCACCATCCACTAAAGTCAGGCTGTGCTCACCTTCCACCAAAGTCAGGCTGTGTTCACCTTCCAATAAAGTCAGGCTGCGCTCACCTTCCACTGAAGTAAGGCTGTGTTCACCTTCCACTAAAGTCAGGCTGCGCTCACCTTCCACTGAAGTCAGGCTGCGGTCACCTTCCACTAAAGTCAGGCTGTGCTCACCTTCCACTAAAGTCAGACTGTGCTCACCTTCCACTGAAGTCAGGCTGTTCTCACCTTCCACTAAAGTCAGGCTGTGTTCACCTTCCACTAAAGTCAGGCTGTGTTCACCTTCCACTAAAGTCAGGCTGCGGTCACCTTCCACTAAAGTCAGGCTGCGCTCACCATCCACTAAAGTCAGGCTGTGCTCACCTTCCACTAAAGTCAGGCTGCAGTCACCTTCCACTAAAGTCAGGCTGTGCTCACCTTCCACCAAAGTCAGGCTGTGTTCACCTTCCACTAAAGTCAGGCTGTGCTCACCTTCCACTAAAGTCAGGCTGCAGTCACCTTCCACTAAAGTCAGGCTGTGCTCACCTTCCACCAAAGTCAGGCTGTGTTCACCTTCCAATAAAGTCAGGCTGCGCTCACCTTCCACTAAAGTCAGGCTGCGTTCCCCTTCCACTAAAGTCAGGCTGCGCTCACCTTCCACTGAAGTCAGGCTGCGCTCACCTTCCACTAAAGTCAGGCTGTGCTCAACTTCCACTAAAGTCAGACTGTGCTCACCTTCCACTAAAGTCAGGCTGTTCTCACCTTCCACTAAAGTCAGGCTGTGTTCACCTTCCACTAAAGTCAGGCTGCGGTCACCTTCCACTAAAGTCAGGCTGCGCTCACCATCCACTAAAGTCAGGTTGCGCTCACCTTCCACTAAAGTCAGGCTATGTTCACCTTCCACTAAAGTCAGGCTGTGCTCACCTTCCACTAAAGTCAGGCTGCGGTCACCTTCCACTAAAGTCAGGCTGCGCTCACCTTCCACTAAAGTCAGGCTGCGCTCACCATCCACTAAAGTCAGGCTGTGCTCACCTTCCACTAAAGTCAGGCTTTGTTCACCTTCCACTAAAGTCAGGCTGCGCTCACCTTCCACTAAAGTCAGGCTGCGGTCACCTTCCACTAAAGTCAGGCTGCGCTCACCTTCCACTAAAGTCAGGCTGCGCTCACCATCCACTAAAGTCAGGCTGTGCTCACCTTCCACTAAAGTCAGGCTTTGTTCACCTTCCACTAAAGTCAGGCTGTGTTCACCTTCCACTAAAGTCAGGCTGTGTTCACCTTTTACTAAAGTCAAGCTGCGCTCACCTTCCACTAATGTCAGTCTGCTCTCACCTTCCACTAAAATCATGCTGCGTTCACCTTCCACTAAAGTCAGGCTGCGCTCACCATCCACTAAAGTCAGGCTGCGCTCACCATCCACTAAAGTCAGGCTGCGCTCACCTTCCACTAAAGTCAGGCTGTGCTCACCTTCCACTAAAGTCAGGCTGCGCTCACCATCCACTAAAGTCAGGCTGTGCTCACCTTCCACCAAAGTCAGGCTGTGTTCACCTTCCAATAAAGTCAGGCTGTGCTCACCTTCCACTGAAGTCAGACTGTGCTCACCTTCCACTGAAGTCAGGCTGTTCTCACCTTCCACTAAAGTCAGGCTGTGTTCACCTTCCACTAATGTCAGGCTGTGTTCACCTTCCACTAAAGTCAGGCTGCGGTCACCTTCCACTAAAGTCAGGCTGTGCTCACCTTCCACTAAAGTTAGTCTGCGCTCACCATCCACTAAAGTCAGGCTGTGCTCACCTTCCACTAAAGTCAGGCTGCGGTCACCTTCCACTAAAGTCAGGCTGCGTTCACCTTCCACTAAAGTCAGGCTGCGGTCACCTTCCACTAAAGTCAGGCTGTGTTCACCTTCCACTAAAGTCAGGCTGCGCTCACCTTCCACTAAAGTCAGGCTGCGTTCACCTTCCACTAAAGTCAGGCTGCGGTCACCTTCCACTAAAGTCAGGCTATGCTCACCTTCCACTAAAGTCAGGCTGCGCTCACCATCCACTAAAGTCAGGCTGCGCTCACCTTCCACTAAAGTCAGGCTGCGGTCACCTTCCACTAAAGTCAGGCTGTGTTCACCTTCCACTAAAGTCAGGCTGCGGTCACCTTCCACTAAAGTCAGGCTGCGGTCACCTTCCACTAAAGTCAGGCTGTGTTCACCTTCCACTAAAGTCAGACTGTGCTCACCTTCCATTAAAATCAGACTGCGCTCACCTTCCACTAAAGTCAGGCTGTGCTCAACTTCCACTAAAGTCAGGCTGTTCTCACCTTCCACTGAAGTCAGGCTGTGCTCACCTTCCACTGAAGTCAGGCTGTGCTCACCTTCCACTGAAGTCAGGCTGTGTTCACCTTCCACTAAAGTCAGGCTGCGGTCACCTTCCACTAAAGTCAGGCTGCGCTCACCATCCACTAAAGTCAGGTTGCGCTCACCTTCCACTAAAGTCAGGCTGTGTTCACCTTCCACTAAAGTCAGGCTGTGCTCACCTTCCACTAAAGTCAGGCTGTGGTCACCTTCCACTAAAGTCAGGCTGCGCTCACCTTCCACTAAAGTCAGGCTGCGCTCACCTTCCACTAAAGTCAGGCTGTGCTCAACTTCCACTAAAGTCAGACTGTGCTCACCTTCCACTAAAGTCAGGCTGTTCTCACCTTCCATTGAAGTCAGACTGTGCTCACCTTCCACTGAAGTCAGGCTGTTCTCACCTTCCACTAAAGTCAGGCTGTGTTCACCTTCCACTAAAGTCAGGCTGCGGTCACCATCCACTAAAGTCAGGTTGCGCTCACCTTCCACTAAAGTCAGGCTATGTTCACCTTCCACTAAAGTCAGGCTGTGCTCACCTTCCACTAAAGTCAGGCTGCGGTCACCTTCCACTAAAGTCAGGCTGCGCTCACCTTCCACTAAAGTCAGGCTGCGCTCACCATCCACTAAAGTCAGGCTGCGCTCACCTTCCACTAAAGTCAGGCTTTGTTCACCTTCCACTAAAGTCAGGCTGTGCTCACCTTCCACTAATGTCAGGCTGTGCTCACCTTCCACTAAAGTCAGGCTTTGTTCACCTTCCACTAAAGTCAGGCTGTGTTCACCTTCCACTAAAATCATGCTGCGTTCACCTTCCACTAAAGTCAGGCTGCGCTCACCATCCACTAAAGTCAGGCTGTGTTCACCTTCCACTAAAGTCAGGCTGCGCTCACCTTCCACTAAAGTCAGGCTGTGCTCACCTTCCACTAAAGTCAGGCTGCGCTCACCATCCACTAAAGTCAGGCTGTGCTCACCTTCCACCAAAGTCAGGCTGTGTTCACCTTCCAATAAAGTCAGACTGTGCTCACCTTCCACTGAAGTTAGGCTGTTCTCACCTTCCACTAAAGTCAGGCTGTGTTCACCTTCCACTAATGTCAGGCTGTGTTCACCTTCCACTAAAGTCAGGCTGCGGTCACCTTCCACTAAAGTCAGGCTGTGCTCACCTTCCACTAAAGTTAGTCTGCGCTCACCATCCACTAAAGTCAGGCTGTGCTCACCTTCCACTAAAGTCAGGCTGCGTTCACCTTCCACTAAAGTCAGGCTGCGTTCACCTTCCACTAAAGTCAGGCTGCGTTCACCTTCCACTAAAGTCAGGCTGTGCTCACCTTCCACTAAAGTCAGGCTGTGTTCACCTTCCACTAAAGTCAGGCTGCGGTCACCTTCCACTAAAGTCAGGCTGCGCTCACCTTTCACTAAAGTCAGGCTGCGGTCACCTTCCACTAAAGTCAGGCTGCGGTCACCTTCCACTAAAGTCAGGCTGCGGTCACCTTCCACTAAAGTCAGGCTGCGTTCACCTTCCACTAAAGTCAGGCTGCGGTCACCTTCCACTAAAGTCAGGCTGTGTTCACCTTCCACTAAAGTCAGGCTGCGGTCACCTTCCACTAAAGTCAGGCTATGCTCACCTTCCACTAAAGTCAGGCTGCGCTCACCATCCACTAAAGTCAGGCTGCGCTCACCTTCCACTAAAGTCAGGCTGCGGTCACCTTCCACTAAAGTCAGGCTGTGTTCACCTTCCACTAAAGTCAGGCTGCGCTCACCTTCCACTAAAGTCAGGCTGCGGTCACCTTCCACTAAAGTCAGGCTGCGGTCACCTTCCACTAAAGTCAGGCTGTGCTCACCATCCACTAAAGTCAGGCTGCGCTCACCTTCCACTAAAGTCAGGCTGCGGTCACCTTCCACTAAAGTCAGGCTGTGTTCACCTTCCACTAAAGTCAGGCTGCGCTCATCATCCACTGAAGTCAGGCTGTGCTCACCTTCCACTAAAGTCAGGCTGTGTTCACCTTCCACTAAAGTCAGACTGTGCTGACCTTCCGCTAAAGTCAGGCTGTGCTCACCTTCCACTAAAGTCAGGCTGCGCTCACCTTCCACTAAAGTCAGACTGTGCTCACCTTCCGCTAAAGTCAGGCTGTTCTCACCTTCCATTAAAATCAGACTGCGCTCACCTTCCACTAAAGTCAGGCTGCGCTCACCTTCCACTATAGTCAGGCTGCGCTCACCTTCCCTTTGCTCCACTATTGATAAGGGGTGTGCTGCTAAATTAATAAATAACAAGCAGAAAAATTTGGTATACAGCCACTACTGCTGATAATTTGAGTCATACAATTTTGTGTGGATAGGCTGCTACACTAGCAAATAACAAGGAAAAACCAAAATAAGTGCTGCCATATTGCCTAGGGTTGTGCAAACAGAGAGGAGAGAGCTAGCAGCAGGGAAGTGAGGAAGTGGAAATGCCAGGCTGAACCCTCCAGGGATGAAGAGCACTTGATGATAAGCAGGGGTGTCGTTCGCCAAGCATTTAGTATATCTAGAGAATAGTTTTGACTAACAAACAGAAGTGAGGCCATTGAAATACTATGTTCTTGCATTCCAGGCATTTGTCCCTGGGTGCATACTGCCCTAAATGTTTGCAGTGCTAGGTGAGTTTTCCTAGCCCATCCAGCTTCAACAGTTCTCAGACCCTCATATAGTTTGACAGGCTACCAGCAGTCGGGCTGGAAGGGGCACCTATACCCTCCGCAAGCAGCTAAACACCCATGTGCATTGGGCCTAAGGCTGGCCATACACTATAAAATGTTATTGTACGATCCTTGCAAAATCTCCTCTTGATTTACCAAAACTATGTTTTATGTGGAAAAACCTAAACAATCCATGTCATTAATATAAAATCAAGCAAGCCCTTGCACTTTGGTGAATGGTCAGCCCAAAGCCAGCCATAGATGGATCAAATCTCAGCCCGTTCACCGATTACCAGCTGAGATTCCATGCATCTTTGGGCAAGCTGATTGTACTTAAGTCAATCCATCGATCAACTTGGGTACAACCAGCCATCTGGATTTTTAGCGCGTGATTACTGCCCGCGGCTGTGGCCACTAGCAGTAATCATGGTGTTCTGCAGGCCAAGAAGGCTTTCCCCCTCTCCAGCAGAACACAATAGCTGACTGTGTTGATGGGGAATCAAGCAATTTTCTTTCTTTTTGCTGGTTGTTTACAGTAGAGTGGTGGCAGGCTAACAAAATTCTGTTGTAATAGAAACATGGCAATTATTTCTGTGAACTTTAAAAACTAATTTTTCCTCGATGCTTATAGGTAGAGGTCAGTTCTAGGTCTCTTTCACAAAGGTAATGAGATATATGCAAATATATAAATTTATAGGACATTTTAAATACATGTAATCATTTTAAATGATCTAGTGCACACTGTGCCTTTTTTACTTCCAATTAAGCACATTTAGTTTAATTTCATTTAGAAATAAATAGAAATCTATACGATTGGGGGTAAGTTAGATACTCTCAACACATCTAAATGCATCTAAACACATGTAAATGTATAGTTTGGAGGAAAATATTGTATGGAAGCTGAAAATATATGTAAACACATGTTCCTTTTGCACATGAATGCAAAACAAGCATTCTACTTCCCAGATCAATTTCTCAGGAGGCCTATTTGAATGAAGCTTTAAAGTGATTATACCGCTTGTTCAGAATATGTTAATACTTTAGTATGAGTAGTGTGGGCACACGTTCATTTTAAGGAATTTTCATTTTATAATGGTGGACGATGTAGCAAACTTGCTCATCAGAGTTGGACGCGGAGTTCCCCTTTTTTATTAGAAGTATTCCTCAATCCTTTATTCCTTACCCCCTCCCTTCCTGAGAGGCACAGGGACAGATGTGTAAGTGTTAAAAGTTGCTGGCAGGCTGGAGCAGCAGGGGGCCCAACACTACAAAGCCCCCCCCCATAGAGACAGCAGCCTCTCTGTCCAAGGGACCTGTGTGATTTCACACCTCGGGGAAGGATGGCAGAAACTTCTCAAGAGTTCAAGGCATTCCCCAGAAGCACAAACAAGATAACATTTTTAACAGATCTGGTTTTCCCCTACGTTTCATGTCATGGATTATGACAGATGTTGGTTCTAATTCAGAGTTCGCCCGACTGACCCCTCCCTAAACAGCGTATTGGTCAGTTACTCAGAGCCATTCCCCCTGCTGGGGGACTTTTAAAAACTCAGTAATAGGCCTAAAGAGTTAAGCTGAAGAGATCTCCTAATTTTAACATCGTAACAGCAGGAGATCAAAGACCCTTTGCTCTGCAACTTGGATCTGCTACCTCAAGGCTTAACACGGCAAGTAACTTAACCTTTTAACTTCTCCCTGTTATCTCTTGGCTGTGATATGCTGTTTTTATATATAAATATATATATATAGTTACATTTTCTTTGTAAATATTTTATTGCACCTGTTTGACTCTTTTAGTAATAAATCTTTCTTTCTGAAAGTGTTAAACTGTTTCTAAGCGCTTACTTGCAATTCACGAATTCCTGCCTTTTGAAGAGACGCTACTGTGTTTGTTTAATCCTCTGCCCAATCGGCCTGCGGTGACCGTATAGGACAGGAGACTTTTCAACCATTACAGTGTATATTGGATAAAGAGAGTTTCCTCTTTCTCTGTACAAAAAGGGGTGGTGGCAGTGAAGGGTTAGTTGCGTAATTAACCCGACCCAGTAACAAGCGCATTCAGGCTGCCGGTGCGTCAATTGCGTTCCATTAGCTGGACAATCGTTGTGCAGGGCGCAGCTGAGTGTGGCATTGTTACGCGCGTCACACCGCGGTTTTAGATCGTCCGGTCCTTTGGTCACGAGTTTGGTAAGAAGGTCTGGGGTCTGACGCAGCAGGCGTGACGTATTATTGTTGGTCGCGGTCGTGTGATTGTCGCATGTTGAAGGTGGCGATCGAGCGACCGTGACAGACGATATCAGCTTTTTGATAAAAACCCTGACTTATATGATTTTCGTTGCTTTGCCAGTTACTTGGTACCATTCCTGTTTTGTGTTTTTTTGTTTATTATAGATTCATATATGTATTATGCTCATATGTAACATAATGAAAGTGAATTAAACATTCATAAAAAGTAACTAAAGAAAATTTGGAATAAACAGTATGTAATGCTTTTATTAGGTAAAACAATAAACATTTATATTTTGTGCTGAACAACATTGTGTTGTCATTTAGGATTCAATTGCTGTAGCAGAAGGGATGCATAGGGTGGCATTGTGCATAGTTTCTTCAATAAATCTTACATAGGGAAATAAACGGGTGTAGATGCCTGGTCTCCTGGCATTACCACAGACACTAAAT
The DNA here is from genome assembly GCF_062004578.1 of Staurois parvus. NCBI lineage: Eukaryota > Metazoa > Chordata > Amphibia > Anura > Ranidae > Staurois > Staurois parvus. Next base: position 1,100,118 of record NW_028317937.1, read on the forward strand.
CCAGAACACACTACAGCCTCCAGCACTCCATCACACACCAAGGGTCCACCAGAGTCTCCCTGAGGGATTGAAAAGTTATTGATTTACTGTTATTTATATAACACTTATTGCAAGTGTTGCACGTCAAAAAACATCCAAACAAAAACAGTAAATGAACAAAACAAGTTTTATGGGAAAAACACACACAAATACTTACTGCAGGCTCTGGTTTTTGTCTGCTTCTCCAGAAAGCCAGTGATATCACTATTCCTCACCGATGCCTCCTAGGAAGCTGGGTGCTCGTAATTTCACATCAATGACATGAATGCACTCTTAGGGCAATCTCTTACTGGATTATGAGTGCCTAGCTTTCCTAGGAGGCAGTGGTATGGAACTCTGGTGTCACTGGCACCTTCAGGGAGCAGATGGAAGACAGAACCAACAAATTTTTTTATTTTTCATTTTTTTTAACCCAAAAACGAAAGTGTAACATATTACAGTTTACTAATCTGGCGGCTGCATTAGTTTTCTTTTTTGTTAGACTTTTTTCCCTTTATTTTCATCTGCTGATCCTGCCTGTAACACACTTCCTTTTTAAGCATATCTCCATTCTGGATGGAGAGCAACAAAGACACCATTGAGCAGCAGCATTATCAATCTGGAGATATGGTAGAGTCAAGCTGGGTAGACACATCCATTGTCGGGCAGCACAGTGGCTAAATGGTTAGCCCTTCCACCTGGCAGTACTAGGGTCGTTGGTTCAAATCCCAGCCATGCCTCCACCTGCCTGGAGTTTGCATGTTCTCCCTGTGCCTGCATGGGTTTCCTCTGGGTACTCCAGTTTCCTCCCACACTCCAAACACATGCTGGTAGGTTAATTGGATCCTGTTTAAATTGTCCCTAGTATGTGTATGTATGGATGTGAGTTAGGGACCTTAGATTGTATGCCCCTTGAGGGTTAGAGACTGATGTGAATGTAGAATATATGTAAAGTGCTGTGCAAATTGATGGCTCCCTGAAATAAATACATTGTTCAGAAGTGTCCCATGTACATGGGGCCTTAGTAAACCTAGCATTTTATATTCCTGAGAGGTTCCTGCTGCACCATGTACTTGTATGAAAAAGTATCCTGTTCTGTTTGCATTGCTTCCTTTGTGTAAAACCCCTGGTGTTCCTGCCAGTCCCTCTGCTTTAATATTAAAAATTGACAACACTAGGCATGCCAGCAAAGTATGGTCAGTTTTTTAGCTGTTTTGGGAATTCAGTGTGTTCTCCTCCAATGATCAGAAGCCCCCCCTGCACAGCCATTCATTGGGAAATTCAGTGTGCTGCTGTTTCTCCTCCCCCAGCTCTCTGTTCTCAGCTGTATAAGAAGCTTAGAGGGAATGTGATCATTTATAAAACAGGGAAAAAGAAAAAAAAGGTATTTAAAATGTTTTTATAAAACAAAAAAGAATGCACTGCACCACAGTATGTAAACCTGCAATTAAAAAGGCTGCCTGGCCTGTGTGTTGTGTCCACCAAATTAGAAAGGCATCAAATTGACTGCTTCCCAATGACATCACACTGATGAAACTCGTAGAGGAGGGACTACCGGTCTCTACATTTGGTGATGCCACTTCCCGCCTGAAACACCCAGTAATTGGAGCGGCTTCAGGGCAACAGCGGTGAGATAGTGCTCCTAGTACTATACACAGAAGGGTATTTATTATCATATGTGTTTTGAGCTATTTTAACTCTTTTTCGGGATTTTTCCAGCAAACACTTTTAACTACTTGCCTACTGGGCACTTTTACCCCCTTCCTGCCCAGGCCAATTTTCAGATTTCAGTGCTGTCGCACTTTGAATGATAATTGCGCGGTCATGCAACAAGGTACCCAAACAAATTTTTATAATTTGTTGAGACAGATAGAGCTTTCTTTTGGTGGTATGTAATCACCAACTTTTTTTTTTTTGCTAAACAAACTACAAAAAGACTGAAAATTTGGAAAAAAAATGTTTTCCTTAGTTTCTGTTATATAATTTTGTAAATAAGTAATTTTTCTCCTTCGCTAATGTACGCTAATGAGGCTGCACTGATGGCCACTGATAGGCTGCAGTGATGGGCACTGATAGGCGGCACTAATGAGGAGGCACTGATGGGCATTGACAGGCATCACTTGTGAGCATTGACAGGCATTGCTGATGGGCACTGAAAGGCAGCACTCATATATGGCACTGATAGGCTGCACTGATGGGCACTGATAGGCGGCACTGATGAGGAGGCACTGATGGGCATTGACAGGCATCACTTGTGTGCATTGACAGGCACTGCTGATGGGCACTGAAAGGCAGCACTCATATATGACACTGATAGGCTGCAGTGATGGGCACTGATAGGCGGCACTGATTGGAACCGTTAGGTGGCACTGATGGGCACTGATAGGCGGCACTGACTGGCACTGATAGATGGCACTGATAGGTGGCACTGATAGGTGACACTGACTGGCACTGATAGTTGTAACTGAAAGGCAACTCTGATGGGCACTGATATGTGGCATTGATGTGCACTGGTAGGCACTGATATGTGACATCGATATGCACTGATGGGCACTGGTATGTGGCATTGATGGGCACTGACAGGTGGCATTGATGGGCACTAACAGGTGGCACTGATGGGGCTAAACTGATCATCAGGGGACTGATGATCAGTGTAAATGTCTCCTCTGAGGAATGCCGATTACCGACTCTCCTCTCATGTGCTGTCAACATGAGGAGAGGACTGCCGATAACCAGCATTTCCTATTTACATGTGATCAGCTGTGATTGGACACACCTGATCACATGACTTTACTCTGATTGGCGATCCGCTGTGTCCCAGGGACACAGCGCACCACTGATCGTCTTAGAGTGGAGGATGTCATATGACTTCTCCCAGAATGAGAGAACCGCCACCCGCCCATCATTTCCTTATATGGTGGACAGGAGGTGGTTAAAGCAGTTCTAGAAGCAGTTTTCTTTTCTTTTTTTAGTTATTCCTTACACTATTTAATGGCCCTGTGATCCATTTTTCACTATTTTTTCCAGTGTTTTTCTTTCTCCTTGAAACATCTTCTGTGAGCTCCTGAACCTCTCTTTTTCCCCCTCACTTACATTTGCTTGGAATGAGCAATGTATGTTAATTGCAGTCATGTGAAGCACTCTACATACACTACAAATACTGTAGTCCATACCACTAGTCCATTTTTTGAGTGGCAAGATTAGATGGCTACTGTAAGCTCCTAAATACAGTGGGACGATCCATTGTAAATGAATGTAGCAACCCTCTAACAGGAAGATGGATTACAGCAGAAAAAAGGAATTCAAAGAGTTGGAGGAGGCTAAGAGCAATATAAGATATGTTTTGGAGTTATGAATACACACTCCTATAGAATATATTTTTGAAACCAGAGTTTAGTGTCACTTTAAGTTGTCTTTTATGTGCCCTCCTCAGCTATACCAAAGGTAAGTGGCCTTTATCTGTCTTCCAAGGTGTTTAACAGTATGAACACTGATTATATCAGTATATTGTAGCAAACAAGCAGCAACTTTCAGCAGAACGGTCAGTATGTTTACAACCCGTAAAATGGAACAAAACCCACCGATTTATTGGTTTTTAAAAAGTTTCATTCAAAGCATGTCATGAGTGATAAGTGTCACAGTTACTAGTGTGCTTATGTCAGCTCTCAGCTGAACTGTCAAACCATCAAATGTCTGGTGTCATAGCTGATCATGTGCAGCACCATGGCAATTGCAGATTAAACAGAAGCTGAGATGGCAGCTTCCTTGGCTGTAAAGGATAGGAGGGATTAGATCCACTTTAAGCCGGACTGTTGCTGCTGAAAGGAGATTTGTAGTGATGGAAATGCTGCTTGTCCTCTACATCATTTTCTCAGCAATTTTCATTCCATTCCCACATACAGAAAGTATGACATTATCATCCAGCACACATTCTTTTCTTACCTCACATGAGTCTTGTTTTGCACTCCCTGCACACATCATACTCTCCGTGATTTCATCTTGGTAGTAACCCCGACCATTACAGACTGCTCTGCTGATCACAGGTACTGATACCTCATGCAGCTGGTAAGGTTTCTTCCCTGTGCGCTTTATTTTCCCCCAGCCAGCTACCAGACATTGACTACCTGCAGGTATCACTTTGTCTTCACATTGGATTTGTATGGGCTTCACTTTATCGCTCAGTGTGACATTTACTGCTAGCTGAAAAAAAAAGGTTTCAGTCCATAATGAGTATTTCAAATTGCAAATTGCAAAGCTTTCTGTTCATATGTGGCATGGCAAGAAGGAATAAGGCCCCTTTCACACGGACGTTCTGATCAGGATGTTTTTAAGGTGGACCCAATCAGAACCTCCATTCTCCTCTATGGGAGTGTAAACAGACATGTGTCCATTTACACCTGCCAACATCCGATCCGTTTTCATCTGATCGCCCATTGAGGAGAGCGAGCAGCTCTGTGTATTCTCTGCAGCAGCAGAGCAGACACAGAACTGTCATCTGCTTGTTCAGTGGGGATCGGCAGAGAGATCACCCCCTGCTGAGCAAGCAGATCCGCTAAACGGGTCTGTCCCTTGTAAAATGTTTCCATAGTATTTTTCAGAAGCAATGCACAGTACATTACCATTATATTACACATTGGGGTTCTGATATATTAATGTGCAATGTATTTAAAGGATAAGTTCACGTTTTAACAAAAAATAATACATGCACATCTTTTTGCAGGTAAAAAAATGTGCATTTATTTATTTTTTGTTGCAGGAGCCTGGAAAGCATTGCACCAGCGATCAGCAGATTGCTGGTGCCATGCAGGTCTCCTGCAGACCTGTCAATATATTTGCTTGCCCATACAGGATGTACAAGCAAGCAGATATACAGTACTGACAGGAAGTATCGATGAACTAATAGGGTGCTCCACAGCACCCTGATAGTTCATTGAGAACTACATGCTGACAGCTGTTTTGGCTGTCGGGACTTTTAGTTCATTCATTCACAGGACACTGTGGATGAATGACCCAGCTGTGTGGGCGGAGCTGTACATAGCTGCGTTTTTTTCAAATTGTGACAGCTATCAGGAGGGAGAAGTTCCCCTGCTAGCTGTCACAATGGGGATCAGAGGGGTGTGGAGGCCAGTCCGTTCATAACATGTTACACCCTGAATATGTTTGTAACATGTAACATGTTACAAAAGTTGAACTTATCCTTTAATAGCCCCTTCCTTTATCCTAGCACTGTTCCTTCTTTTTTTGCTTTCTCCTTATTTTCCTTAGGACTTATGTACAATGGGCCTTTCCACGCATATTATATGCCTAGCGTAATTTCCTAGTGCATTCCTGCAAACCAGGGAGCCACATGTACTGAATGCAACCTATCATATAAGTGAATGGCTGTATCTGGCTGTGCTCTTGTGAACGTCAAAGCTTGATTGCATCAGCGTTTACTTGTTCATGGGTGCCCAATGTAATTTCTGAATGTTTACAAGAGAACAGGCACGTACAACCATTCACTTGTGTGTCAGGCTGTACGCATCACATGCACAAATGCTGTAGCAGCTGACTTTTAATAATGGACACTTACCTGTCCAGGGATCCAGTGCCATCCTCACCCAGGCCAGCTCTTTGCTGGTCTTTGGGTCCCCAGCACCAGGATGTTTAGCGTAGGAAACCGACTCCTTGCAACTTCACAGCCGGCTGCTCACTGAGCATGCATGAGTTGCGCTGTGCTTTGTGAATGGTTCTGAAAAAACACAAAAACGAAGGGTAACCAAGGGTGACCCGCCAATATATGTATATAGAAAAATCAACTCTACAAAACGTGATCCTATACAAAAAAGAAAATTGCAAAAATATTTGTGATTTTTTTTTTTATAGAATTACATTTTGTACAGTTGATTTTTCTATATACATATACCGACAATACATCCTTGATTATCCTTCGTTTTTGTGTTTTTCTCAACTTTGACTTCTGGGGGGGTTAACCCCCCACCCCCCGATATAAGTATATATACCACAGCTCACTGCTGTATGCACAGCCTCACCTCCTTTATGTCCTGTAGTAATTTGTGAATGGTTCTGAAGCCTTCTGGGACCTGTGACATGTCCCTGAAGGCTGTGGGTAACTGCTCTCCAAAAGAAAAAGTGCTGAAAGTTAAAGGGGGGGGGGGGGCAGACAAGGGGTGAAATATCCCTTCAAATGATTGCCCCAGAGAGATGTCCCTGGAACTTTTTTTTAAAATGTTGGCAACTATGGGTATGTAGTCCAGGAAACTATGGAGATATCAAAAGATGGGGCTGTTCACCTGTTTGTAATACAATCACATATGAAAAATTCCAGAAAAACTAGGTATGATGAATAAATGAGTCTTACCTTCAAAAGAAGGAGGTCATGTTCCTTGGTAGTTTTGTTGTACTGAGGATGAGGGAACTGTTTCTCAATGCTGACAACCAACCTCTCAGGGTCCAACAGAGAGTTCATCCCCAGTACAGCCAACATAGTATGGTTACTGCAAAGAAAGGGACACATCATTATTATTATCACATCATTATTTAAATAATAAGGGATCCTCCTGCGCTCATGGGAATAATTGACAAAATACAGCTGCTGTCACTTAGCTGATACCAATAAGTGCAAAATAAAATTAAAAATTAGTGAAGCGCTTGTATCACATGAATACAATCATGTATCTCCATATAGTGTAATTATAAATCAAAGTGACCACTATATATAATAAATGTGTGTTGACTCCCTCTAGTGGAAAGAAAAAATAGTGTCAACCAAAATAGCTAAATAACACACATTAGGAAACTAAATATATAGTGCATAAATCAAATATAATAAACAGAATATATATACGTGAAAACAGAATATTGGCCACATACAATAGTGTCTAAATTATACATAAATAATATATGCCATAAGTGAACAAGACAATATCAAAGGTGAAAAAAATATTCCATGCATGTGACTGTGCTTTAAGCTGGAACACACACGTGATCTCCACTTCTAAGTGCAAGTACTCTCCTTCAAATGGCAGCAATGCCTGCTCACCTCCCTTCCTCGACCCACACAGGGCCTCAAAGCAGTTACCACCTCAGTGGTGTATTCCTCTGGCAGACTCCTTATTCCTCCTCCTCTCTTATGCAACTCATAAAAAGACAAGAAAGCCTTCCATAGTGTAGTAAATTTAATAGGCAAAGTTAAAAGTTACAAAGTTTTCCACTCACATGCTCCTTTCCATAAAAAAGCGTTTTTCCCATGCACATCATTATTTATCTATACAGTGAACCTGACAATAACAGAATAATAATTGTATCTTATACATTCTGGTAACTAGCCAAAGCTGGTGAGAATTAGGACTCTTTGAACCTTTTCTTCCAAAAAAGGTATTAAAATGACTTTAAAAAAATGATCACAGAAAATGTTATTGCCAAAATGCCTTGTTAAAGAAGATTTCATCTGTTCTTCCCTGTATATAAGCATACTATACAGTGCCTTGAAAAAGTATTCATACCCCTTGAAATTTTATGCGACCAACACAAAGTGGCACATAATTTTCAGATATTGATTTGTAAAACATTTTGAAAACCATTTATCATTTTTCTTCCACTTCACAATTATGTGCCACTTTGTGTTGGTCTATCACATAAAATCCCAATAAAATACATTTCGGTTTTTGGTTGTAACATGACAAAATGTGGAAATTTCAAGGGGTATAAATACTTTTTCAAGGCACTGTATACTGTGGGGAGCTGTGTTTGAGCTTCAGCCCATGTTCACAGTATGCAGTGCGGGACACATGTAATTCGCACAGGAGTCGCACTGCAGTCCTGTGCAAATTACATTACAAATGTATGGCTCAAATTGCATCGCATACGCACCAAAAAGGAGCAGGATCTTTTTTTAAATCCACACCTGAATCACATTCCATGGGTGTTCTCACTCATGCGATGCAATTTCTGGCAATTGCATTGCGTTTTTTGCAATCTGTTTCAGGGATCATTAATTTATCACTGACACTCTCACCAGATTGCATGAACGTGATGTGATTGCAATGTGGTGCGGGAAACACATAGGATTTGCAGTGTTTCCCACACCACATTGGAGTGAACCCGGGCTACAAGTTCTTTCATGCATCCTTGGCCAAATATTGCTAATGCTGGTTTCAGGGCAATGAAATTAAAAAACTCAAAGTAGTTAACATCACAGGAACTTCACAGCTCTAATTCAAATGCAAATTGTGGGTCAGAGTTTTTAGTGCTTTAAGCACTGTCATCTGTTTGTGCCCACTTCAGCATGAGAGGGAGGTTGCACACAGAGTCATTTGTCCAGAGCCTGTGGTCCTGCTCACACGAACAATAAATTATAGTGAAAATAACCTTTAAAGAAAGCTGGCAGTTAGTGAATACAAATTCCCATTTGGTTTATTAGCAGTCAGTGGAATATGCCTCATTTTATATATTGGTGGTCAATACAAAGTTCCCCCTTTATACATGGGTGGTGAGTAGAATGTGCCCACTTTACAAACTGGTAGTCAATATCTAGTTACAGAAAATCAATATTTCACTGTTTGCCTTTCAATACTAAATTTGTTGTAATTGTTATAAATAGTATGAAATATTCTAATGTTCTGTGACATTTATAGGTGCTATTATATCAGAACTCCTGGTGGAATGACAAAAGATAGATAGATAGATAGATAGATAGATAGATAGATAGAGATGGATAGATAGATAGATAGATAGATAGATAGATAGATAGATAGATAGATAGATAGATAGATGTCAACCTACTTGTCAGGAACACAGTGTGCTGCACTGATCACCCATTGTGGACTGAGTAAGGCACCACCACATAAATGACTGCCATCCACGTGCAATGATACCATGTATGGTCTGCTGTGTAGAGCGGACTCTGACCCTCCTAAGATCCGACCCCGTGGTCTGCAATCTAAAAGAAATATAGAGGAATTAGTCAGAGATTGAATCCTTGGAAAGTGATTCTTCAAAGCAGTATTAAACCCAAAAGCAAACATTAATTGTATTGCAGCTTACTAATTCTTAGATGTGACTTTATTTTTTAGGCTTTCTTTCTTTTATTTTCACCTTGTGATCTGGCTAGGAAGTCTGTTGTTTTTCAAAAGAACAAGCTCTCCAGCAGAATGTATCAGTCTACATGAATGGGAGAAACCATCATTTAACAGTGATGGGGGGGGGTAAAATGATTAACTTGTATTAAAACCTTTATTGCAAAAGCAAGAAAATGTTTGCTGTAACTGATTACAAAGTGTGAGCTGGAATTTGGCTTCAATTAGTTACTATTCTTAAATCTGCTAAAACATTTACCACTCCCCTCTCCCCCAGACTGATGTCTGCTATGTCCTGGCTCTTTCCTCCAGTGTTGTGTCCTACTAATACCAGAGGTGTGTTACTGGCCAAATCACCAGGTGAAAACAGAGGGAAAAAACCTAAAAAAAGAAAACCTACGCAGCCACCACATCTAATAACTGGTAAGCTGCAATAAATTACATTTTGTGTTTGGGATTTATTACCGCTTTAAGTCAGTAACTAAAGCTGGCCTATACACCTTGCAAAATTTGTCCGCTTCCTGATGAACCAGCTGAAATTCACTTTGTGGGTGGCTTTGATGGTCTCCTCCTGCCAGACATCTTTGGATTTCAAAATCTATGGAGCCAGCTGGAAAACTGTCCATCAAACAATGGCTGCATCCAGTGAGATGCAGCTGCTGTTCAAGCGTTCTGACAACTGCTGCCAGCAGTTGTCAGAATACAATTTCTCAGTAGGGAGATTCATCCATCTGCACTGTATAGAGTGGACAGGGAAATTGTTAGATTTTTTTCAGCCTGTAGGCTGAAGCAAGAAAATTTATCAGCATATGGCCAGCCTACATTTTATATAATAATTAAAGATACACTCCCAATATTCTAACATAAAAATGTTGGATTTCCTTGACTCAGAAAGCGCAACCTACCTGTTGAATTGACGTCTTTTTGTTTTATTCAGTTAATGCAGCTGACCTCCCTGCAAAGCTAAATCCCTTTCGAGTAGGGAGGTGCAGAATGACATCGGACTTCAGTCATTGTGAATGACTTTGTCTATTTTTGCAAAAATGTGTACTGTATAAAATACCAAAAACAGTGGCGTCCCTTGGTGGGTGCAGGGGGTGCATAGCAGAGCAATACAAAGCAATGTGCTGGCACAGTGAAACACACACACAGCACACAGTTAACCCTTTGATCGCCCCAAATGTTAACCCCTTCCTGCCCAGTGCCATTAGTACAGTGTCAGTGCTTTTTATTAGCACTGATCACTGTATTAGTGTCACTGGGAATGTCAGTGACAGTTAGTCAGTCCCCCCAGTGTCAGAATGCCTGCCGCAGTCCTGCTATAAGTTGCTGATTGCCACCATTACTAGTGTACAAAAAAAAAATTCCAGTATATATACCACCATTTGTACACGCTATAACTTTCAGGTAAACCAATTAATTTAAACATATTGGGATTTTTTTTTTTAGCAAAGACATGTAGCAGAACACAGTTTGGCCTAAACTTATGAGGAAATTAGATTTTTTAAATTTGTTTACTGGTCATGTTTAATAGCAAAAAGTCAAAAATATTGTTTTTTTCTCAAAATTGTTGGTCTTTTTTTTGTTTATAGCACAAAAAATAAAAAATGCACAGGCAATCAAATACCACCAAACAAAAGCTCCATTTGTGGGAAAAAAGAACATAAATTTCATTTGGGTGCAGTGTTGCATGACTGCGCAATTGTCAGTTAAAGTACCACAGTGCCGTATTGCAAAAAATAGCCTGGTCAGGAAGAGGGGTAAATCCTATGGAGGGTAAGTGGTTAAGGAGCAAGAAGCAAAGTATTGTAGAATCGGGACCCCATACTTCTTTTACAAAGACCAGACTATGCTGGCCTCCCAACCATAACAAGAGGAGAATGATCGCAATACCCCGCATGCTCTCTAGTGGGACAGTGGGATTGCTACAGGTGTAAGGCCAGGAGCATAGATGGGTTTTTCTTACTCCCCCCCTTTTTTTTCTTCTTTTCTCCCCCACTTATCTACCTGCCTACCTACTGTTCTCACTCCCTTCCTCTGCTTATCCCTTCTCACACCTTCCCCCTTCCTAGTCTCTAATCTCTTCTGTTGTCTACTCACTCCCTACATTGAACTTTCCCCTCTGAGGTTCATTGTTGTTTCCTCCTCCAATGACAAACATGAAAATAAAGGAGGAGTTTAGGAGATATGTTTTCAGGATTTAGATAAATGGATCTGCTGGCTTCTTATTTGCTGTACTAATTACACCAGCACTCAGCACATTGTTTTGTAAGGTTACTTGTTTATGTATCTTACGGTGTATAATGCTTCTTCTACATTCCTTTCAGCTGTGTATTTGTTGGAATATTGTGTCATGCTCTTTCTTCAAAATAAGGAATAAAAAAGAAAAAGGTTGAGAAAGACTGATATAGAGTAATACAGTCTGGGGCAGTAGAGCTCATTCTTATTGAAGGGAAGTCCGTAAAGTCAGCTGGCAAATCCGATGGAACCACATGTAGGTTGTAATCACACGTTGAAAGAGATTAGTATTTGTTTTTTCTTTTTTACAATTATTGCTGCTTTTCCTTGTACACATTTTTTGGAGGGGGCTCAGCACAGACAAGTGACTGTTGCCCTGTCTGTCCAAAAACCTTTCTATGTGTATCCTTTTTAACATTTGTATTATTTTGTTATTTTCTGCATAACTGTACACTTTTTTGATATTTAACAATGTATCATGCCTGCTGCAGTAATGTAAAGGCTTGTGTGTGGAGATGGTGGAGAACCCGATGGGTCAAAATGTTTGTCAATGAAAGCATGGTCTCTATTAGCACACTGTCACAATTTGATGGAAAGACACCACATAGAAGTTATAATTCTATACCCACAGTTGATCCAGAAGAAGGCAAAAAAACCCCCAGCAAAGCATGATCCAATTTGCTCCTGCTGGGAAAATAAATTCCTTCCTGATCCCCCAAGAGCAATCGGATATTCCCTGGATCAACTTTACCTATAAAAAAAGTGCTTCTTTGTGTCCATTAAAACACACTGGGAGTTATTTGCTGAACTACATGGTGCAAAATATGGTTTAGGTCTGCACAGAGACCAATCAGCTTCCAGGTTTTATTGTCAAAGCTGAATTGAACAAGCTGAAGTTAGAAGCTGATTGGCTAACATGCAGAGCTGCACCAAATTTCGAGTGCTCCAGTTTTAGTAAATCTCACTAACCCAGCAAAGAATGAGTAAAGCAATCTCCTTTGGCACTGTATACAACAGAGACTGGTCAGCATATGTCGCACAATAGGAGAT